>NW_008597197.1:0-8729 GCF_000691845.1 Merops nubicus | reverse complement strand
ATTCCTGCTTCCCAGGAAGTACTGTAGATCGGTTTTGAACAGGTTAAATTTAATATAAAATTTGCTTCTGGGTGTTACATTTCAAGAGAGTGGGTACATGCAGTTCCCTGTGAGGAATTTAGAGGTCTTGCTAAAAAGACAAAAACAACCATCAGGGTATTTCCTATCATAATCTGGTAGCATACATCCAGGACTACAGAGAGGTCTTAAAGGTAGGGCATTAATTACCACAAGTTAAAAATCTCCTTGGCTGTATGTAGCAGCAATCCTCAACTCATGGGCCTTTCAAATTTACAATACTAACAAACAACAATTGATGGGGAGGTGCAGAGGGAAGTGGTGATGTTAAATAGTACCAACAAGCACTCAGATAACTTTGAAGGCCAAAGTTCTTCACTCACCACATAAAGAAAAGAGTCAAGAACAGGGCAAATAAATGGGCCTGTCCCTTTGACAGCCTCACGTGCATGTGCTAGCCACAGTCAACACATCTGGCTGTCTTGTCTCAGAAATTGGGTACTGAGTTCATTCAGCTTTGTTCAAGGAGTGACCTTGTAGAATAGAACACCACCACAAACCTGCTGCTATTTTGCTTAGGCCAGCAGACATATGTTCACCCCAACGAAGCAAAACCACTAATTCATTTCACACAGGCCTAGCAAAAGGTAGACACACAGCTGGATTCATACCCACACACTGAAAAGTGGAAAGCTCTAGCTTCACATTATCAAACTCCCTGAGACTAGCTGTACTCCACCGCCAGTTCACAACGTGGGTCCTTACATCAGATATCTCTGTCCTCCAACAATCAGCACAAGGCTTCAAGCCCAAAGCTGTCCATCACACTGACCTTGTCAACATGAGAGTTTGACACCTAAGCAAGAAGGTAGAGGGAAAGAATACCTAACCTACAATCAGTTTTCTCAACAGGCCTTCAAAATGTTTAATGCACACACGTCCTTGGGAAAAGGTCCAAAGGAGGTCCAGCATGTGTCATTGCTAGATCTTATAAGACCCCGTGGCCACCTCTCCTCACACCCAGGTACCCTAGGCACCGATTTTTCTCTTTACTCTCCTTCCTGTGCACTCAAGGTCAAAAGAGACCTTTTGTCACCAGGCCAAGATGATGAAAATCCTCAGTATGAAGTAAACACTCTTCATCACTATGTCATCCACAGAATCTGTGTAGCTTGGGCTCTTAGCTCCTTCCAGCCAAAACCTCCAAACATCTTCCAATCCCCATGCACAGCCTGCTCTTCTTCAAGGCTCACCCTGTAGCTTTGTGATCAATCATCTCCCCTAAAAACAGCTTCTCTGTTTCAGCCTAAGTGGCAGTCACAGGATATCTCACGTTAGCAGCCTTCTCCGAGGTGGGAACCTCAGTTGCGGGGCTTTAATTCAAAGAAGTGTCTGTGTACTTATCACAGTCACATGACCCAAGTCCCACTTCAGACTGCAAGCAAGATCCTACAGCAACAAGGTAACCCTGACACTGGAGGATTACTGCTGACCCCAGACTGTCACCCACTGAGAGCAGTATTCACACTGGATTTTGGCCAAACCCACATATGCAAAGCAAGTTCTCACCCCAAGGCACCAATAACAGAAGTGTGACCAAAAAAAAAAAATACAGAAGAAAGAGAAGCAAAAAAGTTACTTTGATGGCATATGCATGTTCCATGACAGCCCTGTAAGGGGACTAAGTTTGTTATTCTGGGTAAGAATTGTTAAAGCAAGAAAGAAGCCACCTTACCAGTCAGGGTACAGGAGCGTCCCGTGCATCTGCCCTGCATCCACCTGTAGGTTACTAGCCTTTGTCTGAATACACAAACAGATGCCTTTATACAGCTTTAGACAGGGAGAAAAATCTCTCTATATATACACATACAAACCAAAAACTGACTGCTCACACCAAGGGCGGGTGGGGCGGGTGGTCAGTAAGAAATACTTTAATCATCTTTAAGAGCTCCTTTCTTAGTAGCTTAGAATCCTTATACGTTTATGAAACAAAGGCTGGAACAGGCACACTCCCTGCACCCTCTGGTCACCAGCAGGAACAAGGGTACCATCTGAAGTCTCACTTGTTCTTCCACACCTAGAGACTCTGTTCATGGTACTGCAGCCTCTCCATTGTCCCTTTCAGACTCAAAAGGCAGACAGCAGCCTCAATTCAGATGTCTCAGCATACCCTGCAGCCACACACATCACACTTCAGTCCTTGTTTTAAACTCCCCAGGAGTCTACAATTAGGTATTCCATTACCCGGCAGTAGTGAACAGAAATCTGTTTAGAAAACCAGTGTTTTCAAGATTTCCTTGCAGAGCTTTGTGAAACTTGTGTTTCTACGAAGCCTGTTTTTTGGTGATAACTTACCCAACACCACCAACTCATGTAGACATAACTTTAACTCATTCTTCTAAAGAAGCTGTCTTCCCACTTTTTTTTCCTCTCTAGGAAGCATGTCCTGCTCCAGAGCTCACTCCTCACCTTCCTTCCCCACCTCTAATTCCTAGCAACAGTTACACTTCTGTGCCCATTGATTCCTGGCTATATATGCTCTCAACTATTTTTTTTTTTTTTAAATACATAAACCCATAAACCTAGGCTTTGCAAGTATTGACAGGTACCTATCAATAGAATTTTCAGCAGCCAAGGCTTAGTCAATAGCTTTAGTGTCCACTCAACTCTGCTTTGTGATAGACATGAAAGACCCAAGCTCACCTCCCACCTCCAGACAGAGAGTGATTTTGTCTTCAATAAGCCATCATGCTCTTTATTTTCTCACAGATGAAGCCTGCTTCAAGCACTTAAGCTCTCCAAGCCAAAAGGTACAGCATGCCTTCTCCAGAACCAAACCCCAAGATCAAAGGGAACCAAAGTTGATGCAATAGACTTATTACTCCACATTAATTAAAATCTCCCTACAACTTGAGTATGAACAAGCACACTACATACAAAATAAAGGCTCTTTACATAGACATAAATTCCATCCACTGACATGGCTTCTAAAGACCATAGTGCTTCTACTGGGAGATGGTGGAGGTTGTAACATCTGGCCAAATATTACTGGTGGTGCTCTGAAAGCACAGGATACTTTGTGGCAATGGCAAAAGCCAAAGCAAGATGCATCACCTCTCCCACCCTCCAGCACATGAAAGAGGATTAGAGCACAGACAGAAAAATTAACACATCATCGCTTATTCTAGTTTTCCATTAACAAATAATTATTTTCACCTTGGTATTACTTGCTGTATTGAAGCACAACTGCATACATGTACTAATTAGACATAAGTTTCTGGAGAGAAGAGTATTGAAACTTAAATGATCATTCACAAGTCATGTGAATCCTGACTTTTTCTCAAAATAACTATGTTTGGTACTCTGAAAATTTAGGAAGCGTCCTCTATTAGTTCAGCATCTGTTTCATATTTAGAAGCTATTCTTTACTGACACAGGGGTCACACTGCTTTTAAAGCAGCTCCTGCCAATTTTCTTTTGCAGGGCAGATTTAATAGCAAATTCCACTGCCACAGGATTCAGTGTGTAATAATGAAGGGTAGTGTGTCAACAGATGAAACTGAACACATAATAGGAAGCTGGCAGAGGTCCCCGTGGATGCCTCTCTTGCAACAATCATTTTAATGTGTGTAGGAGAACAATGCCATTACAGCCTGCTCAAAGATTCCCCACAGCCACATTGCATCAAAGACCAACTGAAACACGATGCTACATCTCTGCCATTGGAGCTAAGAGTGGAACAGGCAAGGAAAAGTCCTTTACACCGGCAATTATTCTTTTTAAGACTGACAAACCCAAGCAGAAGTAGCTTTTGTCAGAACTGGACTCTTGCTAGCCAATGTGACCCCCAGTAATGGTTCCACCAAACTCTTTTTAATGGCTACTGATATGACAAGAAAAGAATAACTCGAAAAGCATGAAAGCATGCAAATTGCAGTAATGAAGCAAGCACTAAGCAGCATAGCTAAACCACATCTTTAAGAAAGTCAGCAGAAAGGCAAGTCCAGACTAATCAAGGCTGTTAAACAGAAAGAGCAGCATAAATTCTTTACTTTTTTCTTTTTTGAGAGAGAGAGAGTGCAACTACAGCAGCGGGAGTTGTTTCACAGCCGGCATGAAGTAAAGGACAATGGGGGACACCTAGGAAAAAGCCTGAGAGAAGAATTGAAGCCAAAGAACAAAAGTTAGAACCACACAAAGTTTACATTAATTTTTTTTTCTTTTAAAGCCACATTAGAATGATGAGACATATACATTTTGTATGCTACAAGCAGCAGACTCTCACAGGAGATATGACCAGTGATCCACAGAGACCAGCACATTGCTCCAGCATTGGCCAATCTGACAGAAGGGGGGGGAGCCGGGGGAAGGCTTCACAACACGTTTATGGAAGTCTGAAACTAGAATAAAAAGGTGGCTGCTACTTTTCCACCCCCAATTCCAGCTGTAATCCTTTGACACCTTAAAAGCAATGAGTGCTTTCTCTAGGGACATGAGACTAATTAATTACCAAGCATTTACAAACTGATGCTTTTCCAAGCCTTGTAATGTAGGCAAATTTGGACATTTTTCATAAGAACAGCAAAAGCCACATTCTTGATGCAAAGTTAACTCTCCAGCCAAATTTTCACCACTTTCTCTAAAGCATGGAGGTGCTAGAACTTCTCAGCTTAGCAACTCAGATTATTTGTTCAAGAGTGAGGAGTGAGAATTGGCCAGAACATGTGAGAAGTAAAAAGAAAAAAAGCTTCTGCTCCCTGCTCCCTCCTCAAGTGCAATAGCTGAAAATACTGGAGCTTTTCTCAGGGGGTGGGGGGGAGACGATAAAGGCTATTTCCTAGAAAATAGTCAACCTGTGGTAGACACCCAGCCCAGAAAATTTCAGCATGAATGCCCGAAGTCTTGCAGAATAAGAAACAATTTAAAGATAGCCCTCATTACAGAAAGCATCAAGCAGATATACTACAGGCACTGCTGGCAGCCCTGCTTATCAGCAGTTGTGACAGCTTGCCTGGGAGCTCCAGTCGTTAATTAGTTCCCATTTCTGAAGTTCACAAGTCAACTAATTCCAAAAACCATCCTCCAATCCTTTTTTTAAAGGAAATCCTGTCCTGACTTGGTGTCTTACTCACTCACCTATTCTTCCCAGAGCTCAGCTAAGAGTTCAGATCCTTTAGAGCACCCATGTAAACTCTATCTGGCCATAGAGATTATCACTAGTTAAATACTTCAGCTTGCTTCAGCAATTCTTCATATTTCTGCAGCAGTATTTTGCCATTGCTGCATACAAAAGATATTGTTCTCCAGGCTGCTTCTTCAGACCCTGTCACATAACTACATTCCCTGCAACTTGCCTCATCTAGTGTAATGAAAAGGAGAGCCAACTGCAAAACTCTACCACAAGTCTCAAGCAGTCCCCATGGCAATTACACGGACTCAAATCTACCAGCATTACCATACTGCTTTGCAACTTTACAAGACTCAAAGGCATTCAGCTACACTGCTTCTACCTTCCATCTAGCTCGCTTTAAACTTAGAATGCCACGGTTAAAGTTGATAGTGATTTCCACTGGAAACCATTTTGAAACCTCTTCCAAATCTGGGGGGGGAGGGGGAAATCACATCCTTTTTTTCTGTCTCCATTATAAGCATAGCCGTGCTTTACAATTATGACAGCTTACATGTAAATGAATAAGCCAGTTTCTGACATGAAACTCAAAGAATTAAGAAACTTTTTGAAGTCTCCTAACTTCTGTTTTGCTGCTTATCTTTTTAGATACACTTATGGTCCAGAAAGATGTTATTTGAGGCTTTTGGCATCCAAGCAGCTACTTTTCAGGTCATTATACTCCAAAAGTAGTTTTGCCTGAAACCGATTTTATACCTTTGCCCCTTGCAAAACCCAGTGCATAAGGTGTATTAAAAGTTTCTCATTATTTTTAAAGCCCTTCTCAGCAGATATTCAAGCCTTACAAGAAAGCTACAATTTGAGGTTTTCTAAAGAATCAATGGGCAAAGACCTGGACAATTAGAGAACGTAGTATCTCTTTGATACATGCTCATTCCTTCTTTAAGGCAGGAGATGCTAATAACATAGGCAAAACCTGCTTATATTACAGTCTTTCCCTGTCTTAGTCAATCCAGTCTTGGAGTATCTTGTTCAGGTTAGGAACTAGGATCATACAGGAAACTGGTTATTATCCTTGGACAGAAATTGAAACATTAGTATCCTCAGACAATTCATCTTACAGGTCTAGAACACAGACTTTATCACTTACTACTGGAGATGATCTAAGAAAGCAGGACAACTAGGAGGGACCTGTGAACTAACTGCAACATCTCCAACAAAAGTCAAAAGCAAAGTAATGAAATGATACTTTTATTGCATTTAGATGGAGTATGAAGTAAGACTCTATCAAACATCTCCTTTTGAAACTAATAGAAACCTTGATAAACATTGACATAACCCACAGTTTGACCCAGCTCATGTTAGTAATGTTCTCATCAATTTATTTGCTACTTAACCATCAAGTGATTAGCTTCTATACATAATCAGAAAGAATTCACTTTCAGATGTGTCCTTTTCCCTTTCTTCGAAAACACAGAACTTCACACACCAATAAAAAGTATCAGTGAAAGGCATCTAAAAACAGACAATTAAAACGTTCACTTTCTAAAAGTATCTTATGGAGAGATGTAACCATTTCCCTAATAAAAAAAAATACACCAGTCTGTTTTGCAGGTGTTTGACAAGGGTTATGGAGACTAGGGGGAAAAAAAAAAACACACACACACACACACACACACACACACACACAAAACCCAACAACTCAACAATAACCAACCACACAAAACCAAATCAACCTATAAATTTATTAGATGCGAAACCTGAAATCTCAAAAGTCCCTGAATGTTTGTTTATATAGCTAGCCTGATGGATATATATTATTTCTTAAGTATATTCCCCTCTAATCAAGCATGTGGCTGCATTTTTAAATGACCCCTTGCTGCTTACTTCAGATCTTGTTCAGGCAGGTTTATACCTCAGGTTCAGGGATTTCAGCCAAATACAACAGAGACTACCTAAAGAGAGCAAGCTGTTGCTATGTTGAAACACAGCAATCGAGAAACCCGGTGAACAAGGTCGAAGAATTTCAGAAAAAGCACCCAGACTCCCTAAAAACAGCCCTGGACAGGAATCTACAAAGATGCAAGAGAGGCAGAAAAGGTGACTAAGCTATCAGTTGCCAACACAAAGGAACACAGGGTGTAAAGGAAAAAACGCTCACAACACTGCTCACCATTTGATTCCCACATCTTCCCACAGTTTACACACTAAGAAAATACATCAGCATGGCAAAACCAGATGGAAAGTGCTTCCTCCTCAGCAACAGCACCTGCCCCTCAGTGTGTCACCAACCCAGTTCCAATGCTCGCTACCTGCTTCTACTGCCTTAACATTTTGGAGCTGCTAAGAACGGGACAAGCTTGTCGGCATTTCCCCTTTGGGAACCTTTTTAACCACCTCTAAAGCTAAAACAGAGGTAGGCAGGCACTGCTGCCAGCTCCTTCTCAGAGTATCAGTGAGGATCTGAGCCTGCCTTCCTTCAACAGCAGGCAGAGAGAGGCCACCAGCACCAGCCCTAGGCTCATGGGCAGGTGAACAAGCATCAGCAAGGGAACAGGAAAGCAGATTCCACACTGAAGGCACACTTTTCAATGCCCCTCAAGCAATCATCCTTGCATCACCTCCCTGCCCTAAACCTTCAGGGCCTCCCATTTTCTAATGCTTTCACTTTAGCTGCAAACACAGGGAAAGATTAAAGCACGCTTCTCCTCAAAGTTAATGATCACAATAATTTATACTTATTACCAAAAACTTTATATTGTAGAGCTTGAATTAAACATTGATTCAACTTACTAAATGTTGTAGCTTTGGGGGAGGGGACGGATGGGGAAAGAAAGAATTTCAGATACAAGTGGTAAAAACCAACCTTATTCATGTATACACAAGGCTCCTGGAGATCTGACATGCTGGAACTCACTTTCATCACAGTGGACAGCAAGTGTCACACAGGTATCAATGGTAGTAAGAAACAGGCCATCTCTGGGAAACACACCATCAATGTGAGTGCAGGCTCTCCTCAAGCTCCATAACACTTAAACAAAGCCCAGCTTTTTTCAGGTAACACTGAAATTCTCACCTTGAATCTCAAAAAAAACAAACAGGGGAGGGAGCGGGAAGCAAACAACAAAGCACAGGAGTGGCAAGGCTTACTGTTTACTATGCAGTCTGAGCCCTGGTAGCCACCAGGTACCTGGTTTGAGTTTCAGATGTCTTGTTCTATGAAGGATGTTTTCATTTCCAGAACATTTCAGAGGTTGATTAAGCAGATTGACTGCAGGATGAAATCACACATAAAAGAGGCAATGGCAGTGCAAAACACCCTAACACTGCCCTCTCTTCTCAGGATCTAACCACACCAGAGGAAGGAAGAAAAGAAAAAGACTACATCAAACCTTAATCTCAGGTTCCACAGTCTCCTTACCAAACAGATGATAACTGTACTGGATCCAGGAGAAAGGATGAGAAAACATTATTCGTCACAGCCAAACACTTCAGCCATTTGCACCCTTTTGCTGGGTTATTTCTTAGAGATCTGAACAAAACAATCAAGTCTAAGCCCATGTCCCAGTGGAGGCCAGTGACG
>NW_008597196.1:0-14191 GCF_000691845.1 Merops nubicus | reverse complement strand
GGAGATGTCCCTGCTCATAGCAGGAGGATTGAACTAGATGGCCTTTGGATGTCCCTTCCAACCCAAACATTCTATGATTATGCTGAAGGTGTTGGACTAGATGGCCTTTGCAGGTCCCTTACAGCCCAGACATTCTATGATTCTATGACTCTTGCTTGTACTGACCTTGCCATTCTTTTACCACACTTGATTGTACAGGAGGTATATGTTTGTGCTGTAGTATTATAATTAATATTTCCATCCCCTAGATTCTTACTTTGCAGAACCCCTGTTTGATGGTGAACTCAGTCTCAGCTCTCTTTGTCAGTGTCAAAGACAAACATTGCTTTGGAAATGGGCATTATTTCAACATGATAGTCCATGATATTAAAGGATTAGCAGATTATTTAATCCATAGAACCCATCATTTGTTCAGAAAATGAAAAAAAAAAAAAAAAAGCCCTGTTAATTAATTCATGGTATTTATTGTAGTGACATTTATCACAACGTTCCAATTAGCTATTAGTGTACATATTACACACTAATATAAGATCGGTGTTGTAATTCATCATTGATTATCTGAACCATGATTTTAAAGTGCCACAGGAATTGTATAAAGTATCTGTCTTTTGCTTTCTGTTATGTTAATTTAGGTTTCATTAAAGTTTCCAAGGATATGGTTTTTTTTTTTTTTTCTGCATATACGAATCTTATAATCTGTTATTTAATAAATTTAAATAAATCTTTTGACAGTGAAAGAATCTAATAAAAAAACAGGACTCATGCCCAAGTAAGGTAAAATCTTGTTAATAAGAGGGAAATGTTCATACCTTCTTGTTCATTTTTAATGAATAAAACATCTATTACTGTGGTGCTTTAAGGTAATTAAAACTGCAGTAAAAACAAACAAACAAAAAAACCCACCAAATAACCTTACAACTAAAAAGAAATCAAGGAAAAATAAAAAAGCAAAACAGGGAAAATATTAATGTACAGAGCCAGATAATCATCTTCTGCCTTAAAAATAATAATAAATTAAAAAAAAATATAACCTGCAATTTTGGGAGACCTAGTCATCAGTAAAAATTTATTCACGTCCCTCAAATGCCAGCCACACTTATCGACATCCTGATATGCACTACAGTACATAATTTTCTGCATTCAAAAAACCCTAATAATATTTTGTCAAATAATGTTCAGACATTTCCCCTCTTGATTAATATTGCTGGATGGTCAGCAGGTGAAAGTACTGTTTTTATTTTTCAAGAAGGATTTGAGAATAGTCTAGAAGAGCACTCAGTAGGCTAGGAGAACATGCCAAGAAGAGAAAGGGAGTGGGGGGAAAGGTTTTGATGCTTTTTAACTCCATGGGATCAAATAATTTCCAACTAGAACTGAATATCAAGTGAGCCTACCCACTGAAATATGGATCAATTAAATAAAACAGATTACATTTTAGGGGGTACCCAGCTGTATGTTTTAGAGGAATATTGAAATTCCCCTGGATATGTTACCATAACAGGTTAAAAAGACACTGTTTTCTTCAGAGCATAAGTCTTTCTCACACTTATTAAAAACAAAGATCAAAGAAGTGGAGGAATTCAGTGTCTGTCATGCAGATATTAATATTGCCAACATGTCTGAAAAAAAGTTTTTTGTAGTAAATACTGAGTTGTGCCTGAAGTAGTTTTTAACATGTAGGGACATAGAGCTTTTATTTTTTTAGGAGAAAACTGAAGATTTAAAGATTCACATTGATTTATCTCTTTTTCTGCCCCCTCCCCCTTTTCTTTTCTTACAATGTCTTCCCAAACTGGGACTTTGGTATTCATGGAAATGGTGGGTTTATGACTATGAGTCACTGGCATGAAACCAGCATTCAGATATTAGGCAGATGTGCTAGGGGACAAGCTTTCATAATTAAGTAGTGAGTCATGCCATTTCTGTTATTCCTTTGCAGTGGATTAAACTCAAACTACTTGGTTTATTCTTATGCTTAATCTTCTTTTTACCTTGACTGGAGAGATGGGAAACATGAAGAAATCTGGTCCAGCCCTTAAAGATACTGCTTCCGCTCACTGTAATGTTTTGTGGTTTGAATTCTACCTACTTTCTTACTGATACAATGGAATTCCATCCACCAACAACAAAAGTTTTTTATTATTATTATTTGTGATGTGGTGTCTGGGTTTTCCCTGGTGCTTGTTTTAGCTACCTGAGAATAAATATATTATGAGGAAGCTTCTTAGGTCATGTAACTGCTACTTATGACTACTACTTGTGTTCTGCTGTAGAAACAGCTGCAATGTTGCCATCATCAGAAAGTAATATTATTTTTTATTTTCTGGAGATAGAAAAAGATACTCTGTAGTTTTTAATTATCTATTATTTTGACAGATAATTCTTCATTTATAGGGCAGAAACAGTAGTGGAAGAGGTAGAGTAAACCTCATAATCTATAAGGAATCAAAACATGTCGAATTCTCATAAAATGTTATTTTAAATAATTCCTTTCACTGTTTAGACAAAGAAAGATATTGCATTATGTATGACATCTTGTTCATGAAAGAAAGAAATAGGCTCAAAAATTTCTGTGCAAAAGCTTAACTTGTATCAAAGTGATTTAAAGAAATCATAGAAAAAGTGACTATGCAATGCACGTTTAAGCTAATCTCCTAGCAAGAATGTTTTATGATTAGCTAATTCTGCTTTTGGGGGCTGGATGGTGACTTAACTGCAGTGTTAAGTCTGATTACTTTGGAATACTCTTTCAGATATTTTAAATGGAATTGCAAGAACACAGATGGCTCTAAAATAACTTACTGCATTTGGACGCAAGCTGGTGTTCAATTATTTAAAGGAAATCTATGACAAATATCAAATGGAAAAAAATAATCCAATTTTATGTGCACCAGAAAATGAGAGAAATCTTTTATCAGTTATTTTATGAAGAAAGCTTAAGAATTAGCAGTCTCAAAGTACCATGTGCAAAGTAAGATTAAACTGAAATAATGCTTCTTTAAGTATGTTAGAATTACACTGATTTAAGATGACACAGACTTAATGTAAAATGATTTTTTTTTGCTTTAAATTTATATATTGCAGATACATAACTGAGTTTTGAAAGAAACTCCAAACTATGGTTATGATTACCAAAACAAATCTAGAACACTATGGAAAATTCAGTTACTGAGCATCTACACTTATAATTACTCAGTGAAGGATGTTATTGCCACAAGTTCACTGGAGCATCTGAAAGTATAAAATTAAAGAGATTATATTTTTAAAATTTTGTATAATTGAGCACTGTGGAAAAAAGAAATATTTCTGTCCCAGGTTGCCTAGAGGACAACTCACTATAGGGTACTGGAAGTCCAGTGTTTTACTCAGAGTTTTGCAAACTAAAACTTTAGCACCAAAAGGAAAATACTGTGACTTAATGATTTGTTCTAGTTATCTGGATTGTTTACTTTATTCAATTGGAGGGTAGAAGCCTTTAGGTTATATAATGCCTCAACTAAGAACCTTTTTCATTTATCTTTTCAACAAACTAGCTGACACATGGCTGATTCTACTTTAATAGCAAAAATCAGTAAATGTTCAGACAATGAAATCGTTCCATTGACTGAAGAACTGACTCATTAAAAAAAAAAGAAGAGAAATGTATTAACTTGTGTTATTTACTTATTGCAAACTTGAAATTGTAGTTTTAACTTACATTAATCACGTTTCAAGGAATTTTTATAAGAAAAATGAATATATACAGCTATGAAGTGTTAGCCTCCATTTTCTTTTTTTTTTTTTATTAAATTAGTTTCTAAGATGGCATATAAATATTCTACAGCTGTGCACTATTTGTGGGATAGAAAGTCTTCTGAGGTTAGACTGATGTGCTGTGCAGATGTAAAATCACAATCTTTCCTTTTATAGAAAACTAGTGTTTGTCACCAGAATGAACACTTAAAATATAAAATAAAATAGTATTGTGAGTAGCCTAGATTTTTGCATGAATGTTTTAAATTATACTCTGCTAATGTCTTCTGTGAAATATCCTAACCCTATGTGGTAGTTTTCAACAAAAACAGTAATGTATTTTTATGTGTAAAAACCCTCTTGTATTGTTAAGAAGAGGACTGCAAGAGGTGTGTTTATTACAAGATAGTAATACTCCTGAGAGAAGAGTCACTTAAAGTAACTATATCTTGAAATGCTTCAGGAGTCTGATCTGTAATCAACAAGGTTGGGATAAAATACATATGAAAGTAATAAAACACCCACAGAGAGGAACTGTCTGGGAACATTATAAATTACATGCTTCTGGAGACACTTGCTACATATGATATCGTCAGCATTTCTGAATTAATTAAAGTTTTCAATATCTGCTGAGAATATAGTGTCCAAACCTCTCAGCTTAAAACCATTATCATCAAAAAAGGAAAATGAAAGTCTAGGCAGAATTTAACTGCATAATCTGTATTATATTCTCACTAACCCTGAATGCAAAATAGAAACCTGTAGTGTTTCCAAAGTTTTCAGTAAGACCAGTCATGGACCAGAAATGTGTAAATCAAGAGTTTTTATGGCTGAGGATAATTTCATGGATAATGCAATACTGATACATTCTTTGAGTTACTGGAGTATAGCATAGGTGTCTCATAGAGCTCTCATATATTGATCTTCTATTCTAGATCGAGGTGCAAATCAAAAGTAAAATAGTATTTTATGTGATGTCATTATGTAAATTATACCACATACATTTTAATTTACATATAAACACATGATTTTTTTCAGAGTTCTAATTGAAAAATGGGACTAAAGGAGGAAGATCTCTAGTAGATAATCTAACAGGTCATTTAACTAATTTGTGCAACTGTTTTAACAATATTGAGTTTTTCCTTCAACTGTAATGGAAAGTTGAGTGGTTGAAAATCTTTCTCATGCCATAAGTGGTGATTTGAAGTATTTGATGAGTCATGGATTGTTTACACTTCTGAATTCCTTGGTGCCAAATGCTTAAATACTTTCACTCATCTCTCTAAATTTTTGTCAAACCCCTCCCTCCTTCTGTTCCTCAGTGTAATAGGAAAGTATTGTACTAGTACTATTTTTGTGGAATATCTTTTTCGCTGTGACAAAATAAGTTGGTTTGTTTTTTTGTTTTTTTGTTTTTTTAATAGGTAATGATTGTTGACCTCTTTGTAGAAAAAAATTACCCCGGAAATATGCTAAAAGATTAATACAAACACATAGGCAACTGCATTGTAAGTAACATGTAGGCAACTGATTGAAAGTATTTTCTAAAGGAAATTCTTCAGATATTGCAATTTACATTAAATACCTTACATTGTATACAATTGAATTCACCAGTATTCAAAAACACACTATCTAGTGTCATTCTCTTGCAGTTCCATGTGATTGTCTTAGTGGTGCAAATACAACTATTTCATTCTAATAATCAGGTAGGAAAAAAGTTGTTTTTTTTTTCAGGAAACACAATAAAAAACTAGAGATTTTGCAAAACATTAAATTATAATCCCCCTTTCCATTCAAAATTATCAAAAACGTATCAGCATAAAATATGCTTTGACTATTATGTATTCTGCAAAATATCATAGCTATTTTGAAAAACTCTTGGCATATATAAGACCCATAGTTCAAACTGCTGTCAGTGCCTTAGAATTTAGGTGAGTTTTTCAAGTTATCAGACATTGTAAAGGTGTTTAAGAAAAATAATCACAGAATATACATACATATATATATATATATACCATTCTTACTATAAAGAAATTCTAGTCACTTTCCAGTGATGCTGAAGAAACTTTATATGACTCAGGTGAGGAATAAGCATACACCACTACAGGCTGGGGGATTACTCCATGGATCGGACCCTTACACAGAAGCTCCTGGAGACCATGGCAGATGAGTTAAACATGGGCCCACAATGTACCAGTGTGGCAAAGGTGGCCAGCAGTGTCTTTAGGTGCATTAGAGTGTTGCCAGCAGCACTGGTGAGACACACCACGAGTGCTCTGTCCAAGTATGGGTTCCTCAGTACAAGAGAGATGTGAAGTGAGTTCAGTGAAGGGCCACAAAGCTGATAAAGAGCACTTTAGCTTTTGTCCAAGGGAAATTTGTACAAGAGAAGCTGAGAGCTGGAGCTTTTTAAGCTGGGAAGTGTAAGGACTATGAGGGAATCTTATCAATGAACATTGTCATTAACTGCATTCTCTTTACATGAGGGAATCTTATCAATGAACGTAAATGCCTGAAGGAAGAGTGTAGAGAAGACAGAGCCAGGCTCTAGGACGCTCTACTCTGATTAATGTATATGGGCTGGGTGTCAAGAAAGAAGGGTCAGCCTCTTCTCACTTATGCCCTGTGACAGGACACGGGGCAATGGACACAAACTGGAGCACAGGAAGTTCCACCTCACCACGAGGAAGAGCTTTTTTACTGTAAGGGTTACAGAGCACTGGAACAGGCTCCCAGGGAGATTGTGGAGTCTCCTACCTTGGAGACTTTCAAGACTCGTCTGGATGTGTTCCTGTGTGACCTGCCCTAGTCTAGGTGGTCCTGCTCTGGCAGGGGGGTTGGACTCGATTATCTCTGGAGGTCTCTTCCAACCCCTACCATTCTGTAATAATGTTGCATTTGATATAAATTTGTGAATGCCATTTCTCTTGGTACATATGAATTTTTTATCTTTTACAAGTAGTTGTTTTACAGTAGTCATGATTTTTTAAACCTTTGTCCTACAATTCATATGTCATTTTGTTTACACGCACAAAATTTTTAAAATTAAATCAAGACCATTTTGATTGCAGCAGTGCTCCTTTTTCTAACTAACTTAGCACAAACAATGGCCTTGAATTGTTATTCTTTGAGGGACAACTGAGGCCCTGAAATTAATGGCAGCAGCAACAAAACCAACAGGATCCCTGTGTAGATGTCTGTAGGCAGAAGGGACAATCCCTGGCAAGGGTCATAGTCAAGTAGTGCTACTGACAGGGATTGCCCCTGAAAGTATTTTTTTTTTTTCATTTCCACATTTTTTTTTTTTTTTTTTGGTCAGTTACTGGCATAGATCGGTGCCAAGAAGAATGCTGTGAGAGAAAGTGAAGTACTCTGACAAAATTAGACATGGATAAATGCCAACATATGTCTGTGCTTTGTGGACTGAGGGAACTACTGTGTTGGCACATAACAACATAGCTTCACACCAAAGACATTTACAGAGAGAAAGGGAAAAAGCCAAGATAGCAAAAATATTATAAAGGCAGTTTGCCAGTGATTTTAATACGATTTAATCTGCTAATTGAGAAAAATGCTGGTGCAATTCACCCAGCTTGCACATGCTCTTGAGTCTTCAAAATCCTGTAGAAAAAGGAATATCTATTTGAACCATATGAGCGGTGTTAACTTGAAATCAAATTCTGATTTTTGAGGATAAACGAAGTTTAGATATTTAATGATAAACATTCAGGATGTGTTACTTATTTGATTGAATTTTACTGTCATCTTGTTTTCCAAGATACTGGATGAGATCCAGACATTTTGGAATCAGTCAGGAACAAATATATCATATGCCTCCAGGTTCAACAAAGAAAACTCCTGTTTTCCTGTATGCTGGGGACAATGGGCCACAGAGCATAGCTGCAGGGAAAAAAAAAAAAAAAAAAAAAAAAGGGGCCTAGGGTTTCCAGTTGAGAGCAAGCTGAATATGAAGCAGCAGGGCACTGTTGTGATTTTTCTCCTCTAGTCAATATCTGTGAAGCTGCATTTGGAATAGCATGCTCCTTTTTGGTCCCTCTATTATAAGAGCTATAGCAAAACAAAACTGGAAAAGTCCAGCAGATTGTAACTAAGGTAGTTAAGGAGATGGATGATATGATGTACAAGAAGAGTCTGGAAGGACATGAGATGCTTGTTTAGACTACAGAAGGAAGCACTAAGAGAGAAGAGGCACATAACTGCAGACTTCCACTACCTAAACAGACATAAAGAAGATGCAGACATTATCCCCAGAGGCATACAACATAAGAGCAGTGCTAACAATTTGCAGCAAAGAAAATTCCAAGTGCATATGAGGAAAAATAGCTTCACCTCAGAAATTCCTAAGCCTTGGAACAGGTATCCTAGAGAGGCTGTAGGATATGTTAATCCCCAATGATTTCCAAAATTTGCTTTCAAAAAGTCATCAATAACCTGCTTTAATGTGGAGGTTATACTTGGTCTGAGGAGGTGATTGCACTAGAAGACTTCTAGAATGAAATCTATCTTTCTATGGTTGTATATAAAATTTTCTTATATGACAGAATGTTTTACTGCAATATTCTAATGTAGAGATCTATTGCCATGTGTTTGGTTCGTTTTTCTGTATTCTTTGGTTGTTTTTGTTTGTTTGTTTGTGTTTTTGTTTTGGTTTGGTTTGGTTTGGTTTTGGTTTGGTTTGGTTTGTTTTTTTTTTAATTCCTGTATTCGGTTTCTTGCCATTCCTTTGATGGTATCACCCCAATTCCTTTTACAATATTTTGCCTCAGCTTTGTTGACTACTTCAAATACTCTTTACTGAACATGTTCAGAACTTACGAGTCATAGAAACAAAGAATAAGGCCTTTTGGAAAAGATCTTCCCACTAATTTTGTCACTAGGTCCCTTGCTCCACTGAGCTACTTCCTTCTCCTGACAGTGTATTTAGAGAAACCTCTCATGTTGCACTTCCCCTCCTCTGTTAGCATCTGCTAGAGCTGAGCTTTGGCCCTCCTCACTTCATTTCTACATGTCTTTATATTCCTTCCATGTAGACTGTTTCTGCTTCCACCCTCTGTACATTTGTTTTTCATTTTTGAGTTAAGTCAGGAGCTCCATGTTCATCCATGTTTCCCTTCTTCCATGTTTGCTTGATGTTCTGTCCTTTGGAACAGATCATTCTTGCTCTCTAGGAAGCTGTACTTGAAGGGCAGTAAATAAACTAGGCCTAGGTAATAAACCACTATTTGCTTTCTTTTCTTACACAGTGATTATCTGTTTTCTCTAGAATTTATTAGGAAGTTTTAGTGAATATCCAACACATTTAAATGTTTAATTTTATTATGTTATTTATTAATTGATCTAATTTTTCTTAGAGTCTTTAGCATCTTCTGCTAAGTACTTTGACTACATATACATGAATATATTTATAGGCCTTATGCATTAAATCTTACTAAAGCAGATGGTGTAAATGACTCCAGAGTCATAAACAAATAGGAAATAATTCATGGGGACATTCTGCAAGTTTAGGTACTCCAGGTCGGTGCTTCTAGACGTAGAAACTAAAACTGGTAGATGATTGTCTTGTTTGTACAGAACCCAGTCACTCATATTCCTTTTCTTTTACCCTGTCTTATAGCTAATTTAACTTTCTTTAAACTTTATCTCATTCTTTTTTATTCTGTTCCAAATAGACATGGAGAACCTCCCTTTTTGTGACAACCTTTAGCATATATAAATGTCGGGTTTTTTATCTCTTCAAGTTTCTCCCATTCTAAAGAAAGGAAGCTCAATTAATTCAGACTTTTCTTCTAGAGATTCTTTTTTCTAGTTTGCTTATCACTATTAGTGCTGTATTCTGAACTTTCCCTAATCAGTGCCCACCTTTTCTGAAGCACGGTGCTCAAAATTATACATGGTATTTCAGTTGAGACCTTTTCATTACAGAGGAGAAACACATTTTTGTACTTTACACACAGTTTTTCTTTAACACAACAAAATTACCTCTCCTCCTTTTTTTTTTTTTTTTTTTTTTAAATACTCTGATAGTTTCAACTTGGTTCAAAGGGAGATCTCAAGGAATCTTAAAAGGAAATTTTGGGGTTGGATTGAATTTACTTACGATGTTTCTCAAAATGAGTCTGTTTCAGCCATTTGGTTTCTGATTATGAAACGTGGATGATAAAGGTTTATATCAATAACGTACCAGCAGTTCAGATGTTGCACAAAAAGTGCTGGAGATGTCTGAAGAAATAAAAGGCTTGATATCTGTGATCACACAATTGAAAACAGGTTTTTTAAAACTGTATTTGCTGTGTTACAGTACATGTAGAGATGTATGTTGCACTTAACACTCTCATTCTTTTTGTCATGGTGAAGTGGTTAAATGTTGTAACTACTGACCCCAGTCAAGAGCCAGTGATGAGTCACCTACACTAGATGTTCAAACTAAGTACATTTAGAAAGATACAGAATAATACTAAATTTACAGTGACAGTAGGTTCGAGAAAGGAGACATTTACTTAGGAACAAACATTGAATCTGAAAAAGTAAGAAAGAGAACATTTCATTTTCAGTGAGGCAAGGCATCAGTCAAACACAGGAGATTAACCTGATCTCTGAAAGTTATTTGCACTCCAGAACATTATACCACATTTAATAGAAAATTGCCTACTGAAAGATACTAATTTTGAGGGGAAAATATTAAATTTGTTTAGAATCAGAGAACTTCGGAGTGTAGACTGACTTTCACCAGGCAGATGTATATGTTTAATGGCTGCAGTTTGAGACACACACTGATATCTAGAAATGATTGAAAATGGGAGTGTCTGGGAAAAAGAGAAAGCTTTAGTCTTAAATGGTGGGTTTTCATTTCTTCACTTGTGTGTTTTATGAAGATCTTAACTTCATTGCTTAGTGTAGATGCTGTAAATACCTACTTTTATTTGCATTTTACCTTAGCCAAACTTGAGCTAAGAGTGATTTCAAAGCAAATATCTAGCCAAGAAATCTTCATCTCTTCGCTAAATAATGGGTCATTCTTCTCAGTTTCTGGGGCTAGCTTAACAAGTTTTTAGTTCCTGGGGATATCACCAAAGTTGAACGTGTCACCAAAGTGTCTGTGCAGGCCTGAACAGGATGAAGTGATTTTTCAGTGATAGTCAGGAAGTCTACTTGGATAAAGTTGTTAGGGAACAGACTTAAATCCTGATGGCTCCCAGGGAGTTTGTCGGTGTTTATCATGGAGAAAAGGAGTAGTAGTAGGAGCATGATCTGCTGCCTAGTGGAATATTAATACAAGGTGCCATATTATGAAGTCTAAAAAAAAAAGGGGGGGTGATCTCATTATTGCATTCAGTGTGGTATTTCCTCTGGGTATAGAGAGAAGTTTTAGAATTCCATACAGCTTCTTGAAAGGTTTTATTTGGACTCAAACATATAGTTCTGCTGTTCTGGTAAATAACCTTAGGACATGAGTGCAGTGAGGTATTGCTGAAATAATACAGGTTCCAGACACCTTATACTACAATATTAGAGACTGTCTGAAAAATAATTTCAGCAGTTGTAAACTCTGGGAAAGGCAAAAATAGCTTCCTAATTAAATGATGCTGGTGGTACACTTATAAGTAACAAACGAAGATATGCAGATCATTAATATATTTATATTAAAAGAAAATTCATAGCCATTGGAGCAAGAAGAGTCTGGAATGGAGTCTTATAAGAATAATGGAGACTAAATAATCAATACTTTTAATACTGATATTAATTAATATATGAGAATAGGATATGATTTAATGCCCCATTATCAGAGAGTATGCTCAGTGATCCACCTAGTTACTCTCATTTTGTGTAGACAGTTTCATGTCAGCCTCTCCCACTTTCTCTTCATGGTATCTGGGAAGAAGTTAACATTGTTTGCATTCTGGATACCACATGCTTCCTTCTTTATCTACAAAGAGCAATCTAAGGGTGTACTTCAGGCCACTTCTCCTTTTCTTACACCAGCTGGGGCAGCTATTATGGAAGCTAATAAGAGTTTAGCAGTTTAGCAGAGGGGACATGGGCTTTTTTTTGTGCCAGGGAATGGTTCTGAGCTTGTTGTATAGACTAGTATAAGCATAGCCTATATTTCAAAACTTCTCAGATATCATTACTTGATAAAATCTACTTTTCTCATGCTACTTACACATATAATAGCATTAATATAGTATTTTTATTATTTGGGATGACAGGAAAGAAGTGTTCTTGAGCATCTAAGGAAGGAGAGGTAATTTAGAACTGCTTAACATGCTGAGGTACAGACAGCTGGATATACATTTAATCTGTGCCCCAAGTCAAAGTGCCTTGAACCAGGTCTGCTCAGTCCAATAGAGGGCTGCAATAGAAATAGTTTCCTACACTGAAGAAAATCTTTAAAATGTTATCCTACTGATTTTGATTGAAAGTTCATAAAATCTTACTGCTTGATACATTTACTGACATTTAACATATTTTATTCTATAGGCATTTGTACCTATAACCAGGTTGTAACTAGGGAATAGTAGCCATGAGTTTTTCATGGAGTTTCCTTCCCCTTTCGCCTCTACAGCAAAGTAGAAAACTCTAAAGAACTACTTATGTAGAATGGACTTTCTTTTCTTCATCTGTATCTGACATCAATATTTTTGTGTGATGTTAAATTTAACCAGATTTTTATCATGTGAAGTTGGTTTCCCCAGTTGTTAAAAATAACTTCAGGGATTTTAATCTTCAGTGTCATGTTGTGTGTATCCCAATTCATATAATTTACACAAACAAATTTATGAATCATATATAATTTGTTATCCAAGCTAGATATGAAAGTATATGTATATTCTTATACAATATTCTCTTCTTTTTATTGTTATTCATAACAGCATTAAACATTCCTATGCTTTTGGGTGTACCAGGAGCTATCTCAACAAGCTAATAATTAGTCATTAGGGATAAAGTCCTGTCTCCACGGCCTGAAGTGCCCATTTTTTATTGAAATTATGCCAGAGATGGTTTATATGTATCTACGGCTTTTGAAAGTGAGAGCAGATTGGTTATAATGTACATATTAAAGGAAAACACAGAGTACAAAGTGTTTTTTCTTTCACTCACCACAACTTTTAGTAACTGAAGATGCTTTAAGTGGAAGGATATGGAGAAAGGGAATGGGAATATTTATGCAGAAATCAGAGACTGATGTAGGTTGGAAGAACATATTTGACTGGCATGCTCCAAAGAACTTACAGTGCTGTACTCCAGAGGACTTACAGGGCATCAATACAATGTGTTCAGTTCACACCCAATTTACAAAATGTGTACTTCTCAGGAAAAATGTAAGTTATGTTACTGTTGTAATTAGCAGTGATGATATTTTTATTTCCAATAAGGAAATAATATCCATATTATTATATTTAAAATATAAACTGATAACTTAAAAAGTTTTAAAGCCTGTCCTGATGTGAAAAGAAAAAGATACTCATTTTCTTTTGCAATGATGCCTGGAGCAAGAAAAGTAATAAATTAAGTATCTACTGAAAATACGATGGTATTTTTAACATACAAAACCCAAGATAATGAAAAGCTAGGGATTCATCAGCTAAATTAAAGGTTCTAGAACTTATTCTTTATATTTTTATTTTAGCATGCTTTTGCCTTAAGTGGCAAATCTCAATTATTTAATTATTAGATTATTAGATTCTTAATTATTTGCTTCTTAATTTGTTTAGTTCAAAACACAGATTGTACAGAAATATGATTATGAAGCATGCTCTCAGTTTTTCTTGGTAATGGCACAAGTTTAAGTGTACACATTTAAGTACAAGAATATAAGCATATACTTCAGTTTACATGTACTTTAACATATATATGTTAATATATCTGTAGATGTACAGATGAGTACAGGTGTGAAGATTATCTAAAGCATTGTTATGTCTGTTTACTAATTTTAGTAACAATCAAAAGAGTCCAAATCTTTCTATCTGGATAAGGATGTTTTTGAGCAAAGAGGAAGGAGACCTGGTATACTGGTCTCTGGAGATTCCCAAGTCTTACATGAAATCAAAGTATTCCACATAATCACTTGTGTTTCTTGCGATAGCTTCCAACTATACACATCAAGATACCCCAAATTTGTGCCACATCTTTTTCCTCTGGGGATTTGTACAAAGTACATACCAAATTCTGCCTTTTAATCATTCCCAAGGATTAACAGAAACTAAAAACATAACTATTGTGTGGGGTCATTTCATTTTGCATCTAACCTGCTGTATAATAGTGAGACTCTAACAACTAAACACATTAACCAACACTTGGTCACAAGATCTATGATAGAGTGGTACCTACGTTAAAGTCTATAATACTCAGCTTGATTGTCATGATGCCAAGCAGGCATAAAACTACAGTTTGAACTCTCAGCTAAAATGTAAGTATTACATGTGATGTACGGAAACAG
>NW_008597195.1:0-255 GCF_000691845.1 Merops nubicus | reverse complement strand
TCTGGTGGCCTTGCAGGACTTCAGGGGGTCTGTGAGAAACTGGGGGGGGACTTTTGAGCAGGGCATGTTGGGACAGACAAAGGAGGATGGTTTGAAACTAAAAGAGGGAGATTTAGACTAGAGAGAAGGAAGGAATTTTTCATACTGAGTGAATCAAGCCCCTGTCCCAGGCTGCCCAGAGAGGTGGTCACTGCCCCATCCCTGGCACCATCCCAGGGGAGGTTGGCCGGGGCTCTGAGCACCCTGCTCTAGCTG
>NW_008597194.1:0-307 GCF_000691845.1 Merops nubicus | reverse complement strand
CGCTCCCATCAACCACTCCACAGGTGATGAAAATCAAGGAAAAATCATATTCTTCCCTCAACCTAGCGAAGCTGAGAGAAAAATACAGCCGGCTCCAATCTGAGACTGAGAACGTGATACGGGTCTCTAGCACTGGGGGCGATGATGTGCATCTAACAGAACAAGAAGCAGCAGGGCAATGGGGGCAAGATATTGGGTTAACAACTGGTAATACGGCTTATCCCTTGTCCCTTACACAAATGGCAGCCTACTGTGTTGGTGACATATACCCAATGTTCAGGGGAGAATACAGTGCCTTAAAGAAAAG
>NW_008597193.1:21232-25907 GCF_000691845.1 Merops nubicus | reverse complement strand
TCCCCTGAGCCTCCTTCTACTATTGCTTAAGCCCTCTGGTTCAGATGGCCCCTGCAGGGCAGGAGCAAAGCCAGGGGCTCAACAGAGCTGGGAATTTGCAGCTGTCCCACACTTGGGTGCAGATTTGGACGTATCACTTTTTTGCAGCAGCAGGAGGAATCACACTATAAGCATCACTCTAAGAAGTACACCCATAATAACATGAACAAGGCAATAAAAAAATTCAGCATCAGCTTCAAGAGCAAACCATCAGCCACAAAACCAGGACAATCAGTAACCAAATTACATCTCAAAGCCCTGCTGAAGAAGGTGGGTTAGTTCACTTCATCTTCCTTGGCAAACACCCATTGCAGCAGATAGGGCTCCAAGCCTGATCAGCACAGGACCCCAGGTACAGGTGCAGCCTGCATCTCACCCCATCTCCCTGTCTCCAGCTGCTCCTAACCTCCAGGCTGGTTGTTTGCATCACTAAAAAGAAGGACCAAGTCTATTTGCTCAGTCCTCTAGTAACTCAAACTGCAGGCTGAAGGTAGATATTAAAAAAAAAAAAAAAGAGAGATAAACAGGGGTGCTTTGAAGGAAGGAAAAAAGCCAACCCAAATCAAAAAAACCCCACCCTCACACTGAGCAACCCAAGCTGCAAAAGCTCTCAGGCCATTTCTTGCCTGTTCCAAATCAAGAGAGAAGTGTCCTTGCTGCTTTCACACAAAGCTCACTTAACTTGCAGCGAGAGGCACTTTGCTGCAGCAGATCTTTTCAAGGCCCACCGGCTGTTCGAGCTAATAAAAGTGAGGCTTTGCCTGATGGACTAACACCGTGGGCACGCTGTGGCTAATCACTCACTAGCTGAAATTTTAGGGGAAGGGGAAAAAAACCAAAGTAGTAGACACTGCGCCATGGAAAGGAAGATGGGACTACTTAAGAGGAACATACGCACCCCTTCTCCAAAATCCCTCCATCCCAAGAAGCAGCAGCCCCCAAGAGCAGGGCATCAAACTGAAAGATAAAGGCATTCAGCAGAGATTAAATTATTTGGATTAATGACAATAGTCCATGACTGGTGACTAGTTTGTTTGCAGAGGCCCTCCTAGGACTCCAGCTGTGGCTGAGGACCCTCTGAGCTGCCCAGTCCCTCTCCTCCATGCCCTTTTCAAAGTTGCAGCAGCCCTGGCACCAGCATTTTCCTCCTGTTTTCAAAAGGATTTTGCCCCCCGTGGCTTTCTCTCCAGCATACTCCAAGCAGGGCATCTTTCTCCCTTGGAGAGCAGCTTTTATATCAAATGCACAGATCAAGGCAGAGCAATTCAGGCTAAGGACAGAAAAAAACACCTCACTGCAACGTTGGCTCTGGTAGAGTCTGTGGGTAGAGACTCTCACACCCAAATCAGAGTTTCTGTCACAAGACACATCTAGCAAGGTCCTTGGCTATGGGTTCAAGCAGTTGTTTCTGTGAAGCTATCCAGTAGAAAAACAGACAACTTATGTTCAGGATGGCCCTTCTACTTATTTATGGAGCACACCCTAGTCCGCAAGCACCTCGTAGAGTCACATGCTACCATCTTCATGGACTGAAAGCCACTGGTCTCTACAAAAAAATGTTTCCTGCTCAAAAAAAACCCCAAATCTTTGAGCTTGGCACACTGCATGGCACAGCCCATGCATAAACAGCATTCCAGATCCTGCTACAGTGTCCTGGTCATGACTGAACCGTGGCTATGATCTAGGACATCTGCAAGATCCATGTGAGTCTTAACCACTGGCATTCCCCATGTCAGCTGCAGAACCTGCCCACTGAAATAGGGTCTGACATCAAGGCAAACAAGAAGGCATGAATCTTCATGTTTGTAGGTCTTGGGCCATAAAAGCCTCAAATTCATCCTGATGCTCCTGTAACAATGTTTTTTAAAAAAGTCTTACTGGAGGATGGACAGTGTAGTGGGACAAAACAAAGATGTTTTGGGGTGCACTTTGAACCATTTATGCTCACAAAGCAAACCTTCAGTTAAATCAACTGTCTACCAGCAGCTGGGACATTTTACACTCTAATGAGAGGCCACAGGCCAGCCCCTCATCAAGTCAAGCCCATATCCTAAAGCTTCTTAAATTTAAAATTAACCAGTGCCCAAGACTATCTAAGAAACTTCATAAATTGGATCCTTTCTAAGATGTCCTCAGCACCCTGGCTGCTCCTGGGGTATGCTCTGAAGGGGATTGCAGTGCCCTTTTTTCTTTGCATACCTCCACCAGGTCAGCAGATATACCATGCCATGGATATTACTCTGGAAATTATTGCTGCAGAAAACGTTTCTGGAGCTACTTCCCTGCTATATTCAGGTGATGCCCCTGGGAGGGGGACACAACCTCTTTGCACATGGGCTGGGTGCCTTTCTCAGGGCAGCTATAGCAAAGAACCGAGCTGTGCAGCTCCCACCTCTTGCAAACATTGTTTCTCCCAGTTATCACACACACAAAAGAACATCAGATTTTACAGTTTCCCATAAAGGGAGTGTTTTACGACTTGATCTTAAAGCAAAACGTTGTATTTTCACGACAGGATCTTGACTTAGTGCTACATAACCTACAGTTTTCCTTCTGAAACACAAGAGCTCTGTGCTGGGGAGGGAAAGATTTGAAAGAGGGAGGGGAGTGGAGAAAGAAAGTGGCATTGCAAAGGGATTTCCTCACTTTTTTCCCCAGGACACCGGAGAAAGTAAGACAATGGTAAAACTCGCTCCTCAAAACACCCACCTGCATTTTGACAAATGCAAATTTCCTTTGTGAACAACTTATCCCCCCCAAAAATTCAGAAAAATTCACACCCCAGCTCTACCCCATAGCACAGCAAGGCCACATGCAGGGGGCATTCCAGGCTGCCGCAGGATGCTCCGGGAAGACCGCGGGAAGCAGTCGGGTTTGTTGCATGCAGCCCAGGCAGGGCAGGCACTGGGAAAGCAGCAGCTCTGCCAGCCCTCCTGACCCCCTCAACATCAAGGGGTCTGCCACCAGACAGGGCTTTCCCCCAGCACAAGGAAAAACACCCCAACAATAAAAAAAAAAAAGACATGCACCAGTGTAGAAAACTTTCCATTCCACCACCACCACCCTGCAGAAAACACTGGCTAGATAAGAGAGGAGAAGCAGGTTGGGGAAGCAAAAGTGGCTGGCAAGAGGGTGCTGGCAGCACCCCTGGGCATCGCAGGCACAGGACTGGGTTTGGATTTACCCTTCCAATGCAAGGGTCCCCACGGGGGAGTCCCGAGCTGTGCCCCTGCTCCAGCCAGCTCCAGTATTCACCCGCAGACACGCAGCACATCATCCCATCCTCCACAGCCTTTTATTTGGGCAAATAAGCTACACCAGCTCTTCTTTTCCTTCTCCCTTCAATTATTTTTTTTTCTTTTTAAATAACTGTTGCCTTTTCCATCAAAAGCCTTATTTTTTTTTTTTTTTTGACAAGTCTTTGCTACCAACACCAAAGATTTGGTATTTTCCCAATAAAACCCTAGTAATAAAACCCCACAACTGTATTCCTGACTGCAAACAAGCGTGGGCTATTATTTACCTTCATGTAGCATCCCGAAATCCTGGATCAGAACAAAAGAGCTGGTGCTGGGTAGATCAAACTGAAGAACAACAGCAGGGAAAATCTATCCCTGCACCAAAGAGCTTACAGCCGGAACACCCCAAAACAACCCCAAACTGTGCCAGTTAAAAGGACAGGGAACGTCATTTAGCTGCTGCTTTTAATAGGGACCAGACTCTTGAAGTTTGAGCATTTTCTTTAAATAAAGGCTCCAGCGACGACTCCAGGCAGTTCAAAGCTAAAGATGTCTGGCTAATGCCAAATTGGATGTGCACAGGGGTCGGTGTTTGAGGTGGTCAGGAAGACATTGATTTAAAGAAAATAGAGTTATGGGTTTTTTGCAGGATTAAGGAAATGAGGAGCAAGCAAAGAAGCAGGAGAAAACCAACCAACATGCAGAAGCTCAAATAATGCTTTTTCTCAAGAACTAAAAAGAAATCATTCAGGGCAAGCTTTTCGGTTTGAAAAGGTGTCTCCCCATTTCCTGTGTTTCTGACGGGATTAAGAAAAACCCTCTCCCCCTCTCTCTGAGTGCCGTCCAGCCCTGCACACCTCTGAAGAAGTTCAGCCCGGGCTCATCCGAGAAACTTTGGAGCTTCTCACCACCTCCTTCTTCTGAGCCAAACTCCAAACCGGAGCCGAGGATGGGTTTGGGGAAGGGAGGGGAACGAGATTTGCTGTTTCAGGGGCAGGACAGCAGACAGCAATACGCGTTATTATTATTGTGGCTAAAAGGAAGGAAGTTTGGGCTCCCTAGCTCCTGCTGTTGAAAGCACCGCGCTGAACGACCACCTCGCCCCCCAGAAGAGAAAATGATGATGATGGCAGCGCTCACCCCAAGCAAGCTGTCCCCTCGATGGAAGCAAATTTTAGGAAGGAGAACGGCCCGAAAAGCCGCCTCCGGGGAGGAGGAGATCGCGGTGGGGGGGAGATGCCGGCGACTCCGCGCAGCCTCCGCGCTCCCCTCCCGCTACTTAAACGAATCAATAACCGCGGAATAAAGAAAAGTCGCGGAGACGTTACCTGAGGTGTCGGTGCCCGGTGTCAGCGGGGACACCCCATTGTCTTTCCCCCTCCTCCTCTCCCCTCCCG
>NW_008597193.1:3724-21177 GCF_000691845.1 Merops nubicus | reverse complement strand
GTTCGCGGGGGGAGGAGGAGGAGGAGGAGGAGGAGGAGGGATGAGGGAGGGGTGGGAAGGGAGCCCGAGCGGTGGTTGACGCGGGAGGCGCAGCGCCCCTTGCCCAGGTAACGGGTATTTCAGCGCCGGCTCCAGCACCCAGAGCATCCCCCCACCCCCAAAATCCCCGTGTTCACCCCCCGGGCTGATGGGGTCACCCCCGAGACAGCAGCCGCTTCTTCCTATCCAACTTCATCCCGAAGGCAGGCGCCGGCCACACATGCTTTTAACTCAAGCTCTTGAACCTCTCTGCGTTTGCTATTGTTAATTTCTCGGCTGTAATTGGCAGTTATCCAACTTCATCCCGAAGGCAGGCGCTGGCCACACACGCTTTTAACTCAAGCTCTTGAACCTCTTTGCGTTTGCTATTGTTAATTTCTTGGCTGTAATTGGCATCATTTTCCCGACCTTTGTGCAGGTCCTGGGAGCACATAAATCACATGTGGTCAGGGAAGCGACAGGGGCACAGCCAGGAGAGCTGACAGCTCCTCTCCCTCGGGCCCCAGTCTCTACAGACACATTTCATTTGCTGCACCACGAATGCTCCTTTCCACCCAACCCTTCACACTCTTGCCACCAGTCTCCTCCAGGCCTTCCTAAACCCCCAGGACATCTCAGGGCAAATCCCTACCTCCAGTCCAATCACTCCCTACAAATAGTTTTGAAGAAGGCACACAAGTCCTTCATCCCATTTACTGGGTTCGGTTTTGGGTCCCTCACTCCAAGAAGGACACTGAGGGGCTGGAGCAGGTCCAGAGAAAGGCAATGAAGCCAGTGAAAGGTCTAGAGCCCCAGTCTGGTTGGGAGGGAAACAGGGCTGAGGGACCTGAGGATGTTGAGCCTAGAGAATAGGAGGCTCAGGGGAGACCTTCTGGCTCTTGACAACTCCTGGAAAGGAGGTTGGAGCCAGGTGGGAGTCAGTCTCTTCTCTCAAAGGAGAAGAGATAGGACAAGAAGAAACAGCCTCAAGTTGTACCAGGAGAGATTTAGGTTGGGGACATTATGGAAAACATCCTCCCTGAAAGGGTCCTCCAGGCCTGGCCCAGGCTGCCCAGGGCAGTGGTGGAATCCCCATCCCTGGAGGAGTTTCAAAGCCGTGTAGATGTGGTGCCGAGGGACATGTGTTAGTGTTACCCTGGCAGTGCTGGGTTAACAGTGGGACTCGATGATCTCAAAGGTGTCTTCCAAGCAAAACAATTCTTTGATGCCTTGCCTTCTCAAAAACAACAAAGGCATAGAAAGCAGTCTGCAATGACACCCATCCCCACACCAAGGTGGTGATGCAGCTCCCAGCAGCACCCTGTATCTCCAAACCCTAGGAGAGCCAGGGCTTCAGGTCCTGCCCTGCTACACACACACAAACCTACCACCACTTCCAGGTTGGAGAAGCTTTCCCTTCCTGCAAGACCCCATCCTGAGCAGCTTTAATTAAAACACTAAACAAGTGCAGTTTGTGCTACTAAAACCTTTACCTGGCAATGCCAGGATCCTTCCCATCCTCTCATCCTTCCTCCTGGAGCAGCAGTGGGCAAGTGCCTCTGCAGGAGCAAGAGGGGATAATTAAGCCCTTGCCTCTCTTGAGCAGCTCCTGCTAATTAAGCAATTAACACAGCTCCGGGGCTGATTGACTTGAATTGGGCAGAGGGCTGCTCCCAGCATGCTCACCGGGGCCCTGGCGAGGTGGAGTTCCCCAGGATGAAGGATCCCCACCCGTGGTGGGCAGGGTCCTCCCCCAGACCTGAGCCAGCACTGGCACACCAGCCGCTGTTTTGGGGTTAAAACCAGAAATCCCTGACAAACAGCTAAGTGTGGCAAGATGCCTGCAGTTAGCCAAGGTGCTGGCCAAATTATCCTCCATACTTGAGCTTCTCCTAAAGTTATGGGTCAGGAGAAGTGCAAAGGGTGCAGGTGTCATGGCTGCAGGGCTCCGAGCATCCTGCTGAGCTGAGGTTGCCCTGAACCAGGTGGTTTCTCTCTCCTGGGCTCTTCACCCTTCTCCCTTGTCCTCTTCATCAGCATAAGGCAGCCAGGATACCTGGCACCATGCCGATCCCAGCTGTGGCCATAAAGTCTGGGAACTAATTAGAGGAGGAAACAACAACAAAAAAGGAGCAGGGAGACAAAAGCAAAACCCTACATTAGGTGACTTGAAGGCACGATTCAGGCCTGAGTGTTGTCTGCAGCCACTCTGTGCACAAGTGATGTCTCACTTAATGACTCTCATGATAAATTCAGGTCAGTGTTTCTATTTAAATAGAAGCAGACCTCTCCTCAGCTTAATCACTGCTGGGTTCCTACGCCTTAGCTTCACACCATGGAGTTCAGCTCACATCTCCACCAGAATGAAGACCTGTCGCCCCTTTTGCATAATTCAAAAAAAAACCCAAACATTTCCTCCTGGCCTCTGGGTCCAGCTTGGACTCCTGGGCCAATTCCCAGTGGCTGCAGCCTTTACAATCAGGGTTGGGAGGACTGGTAGGATTTCACTGCCTACATTCATAAAACCCACAGGAATTCAGTCTCCTGTGAGCTGTATCTCTCTGTCAGGCTTGGTTTAAATCAGGTGGCAACAGCAATAGCTGTGTGCTGTCTGGACCTCAAACCAACTCACTAAGCTGACGTTCCCAAGGTCCTGTTTGAAGGAAGCAATGTCGTTCTGAGATGCAGCCCATGGGGAATGTGCTGTCTCAATTGCATTTTTACAGGCTCATAGCTGGGAAAGGAAAAAAGAGACTGAAATGAAATGATGTATTGTGAGTGGAGGGATGCTCCCAGTTGCCACCGGGACCTGAGGCCAGCACAATTAATGCCAGCCCTACAAGGCAGGGAGCACAACAGTTAGTAGAAGGGCTGGGATAACCTCCCTGCTATCCCACCTTTTCTCCACAGGCTTACTACAGGGAAACCTGATTGTTTTTTTGGAGCCAGATCCCATGACCTCCCCTCTCCACCATGCCTGCAGAAGCGGAGCAGCTACGGCAGAGCCTTTGCAGCCTCCTGGCACCACTCACTCAACCTTGAAATTGTACTGCAGGGCTTCTCCCCCTCCCATTTTCTGTCTAACCACAGAACATTTCTCCATCCAAATATCCTCACAGCACAGCGCTCCTCTCTTTGCCTTCCCTGGACCTTCTTCTGCAAGGGGCTGGATTGCCATTTGTCTTCAAATCTTTAAATAGATGAAAGATCACATGGAACAAAGGTAGAACGCAGGCATGGGCAAAATCCTGCCCAACAAAGGTACTAAATTATCTTTGCTTGCCACGGACCACGTACTGCTGTGGACCCCAGGGTCTGCCTGGACATCAGCTGCCTGACAACCAGCGTGTGCAATATTGCTCCATCAGACATTTCTTCACACCTCCTTTTCCCCAGGAGTCTCCCACGAAGATCCCTTGATGTGCTTCCCTAAACACCATCCTTTTTTTTTTCAGTAAATAAATCCTGTGTGAAAGTGCAGGACTTTTTGCTCAGGGAGAAGAAGCCCATGCCCCCTGCTGTCACGTTTTTGGGAACATGGTGATTTTTGTCCCCCCCCAGACCACAAGCTCCTCAGGGATGGTGGTGTCTTCCACCTCCCACAGCTTTCCAGCACCCCACATCATGATGTGGGTTGGAACGACAGCACAGGGGAGGCAGCTCCCCCCTATGCTACCCTCTCACCCGAGCTGCAGAATTCATTTGTACAGTGGTCGTGGGGTTTTCTTGTTGACCACCTGTGCTGTGACTGACAGTTGAGTCAGTTTTTCTGGTGTGAAATTAATTTCCAGGTCCATTTCACATAGAATTTTAAGGCCAATATTAGGATCATGCTGTTTCTTTAGGAATTTATGCGTGAAGGAGGCTGGAGAAGAATCCAAGCAAAGTTAAGGGATTGCTTGCGTTTTTTCTCTCTCTTTAGAGGAAAAGTGCTGAAAGAGCAGCTGGTTTCTTTTTGTCCTTTAGAAATATAGAAGTACTGAGTTTCAAATTCCATCTTTGTAAAGTGAGGGTCTGTATGGAGGATAAAGAAAATGTGTTTAAATGTGGTGGGGAGGGCAGGAAACGGGCACACATTTGTAGCACGTGTCCAGTTCATGTGGCATCTTTCACTGGGGGATCTGCCAGCTCATGTTTAGAGGTGAGGCCAGCTGAGCTGCCTCTGGACCAAGCATCCCCAGCTGGGACAGGGCAACAGGGACTCCATGGCCAGAGCTACAGCGTGGTGGTAACACATAGCCAGAAGGATCAAGGTGGGAGCTCCAAAAAGCCTTGCAGTCCACCCCCAAGCAGATCTGGCTGAAGCCCAGAAGCTCTGCCCTTTGGACGTTCCAAATCAGCCCGTTTGCAAAATGCATCATCTCCCTTTATAGCCCAAGTTGGTAGAAGACAGGACACGCTCCCTACTGGGGACACAGAGTGCCCAGTGGCTGCTGGCTGTGCTTGTTATATCCAGAAGAGGTTAATTAGGAAAAAAATAACCCCTTCATACCAACTCTCTGAGCAGCTGAGGGTGCTTTACAGACCTCAGTGTAAAACTTCACAGAGTAGTGAGGGTTTGGTGGTGATTTCAACAAGCAGTCTTGAGCAAGAGCCCTCCGGGTGAGATGGGGGCAGCTTTGGGAGATGGGTCAATTACTGCCTGAGAAATAATCTCCCTAAGTTGCTTCATGCCACCCACCAAAAGCATCTTTCTCTTAGCTTTGAGCCCTATCTTACAGCCAGCTTTTTTTCCTCCCCTCAGTTTTTCTTTCCTTCTCAGCAGAGTAAAAGGTGCCATCTACAGGCACAATGTCCACAGGACAACCCTCTGGATCTGCTCTGGCCAGGCTGGACATGTCCTCCTGTCCCATGTCAACAAGTCCTTTGCTTTGTCACCTTCCCTGAAGTTCGGTCTCTCAGCTGTGTGTCCAGGTTGTCCACTTTTTGGGGTCAAAGACTACTCAGAGCACTGTGCCAGGTAGAAGATGACTCCTGCTTGGCCATCTCTTGGGCACCCCTCTGTGTAACTTTGATGGTAACCCAGGGAGCAGCAGGACAAAAACACAAAGCAAGTTGATCACATTTGCACAGCTAGGAGGGAACAAGTAAAGGGGACACAAAGTAAATTTGGCCACACGGTTGCCTCAAGGGAAACCTGGAGAGCACCTATGTTACTTGCCCAGTGGTCTTGCTTCCAGCCCCATGGTCTATCTGAGTTGCTCAGGTCCATGTCATGCTCCTCTTCTATGTTGCTCTGTTCCTCCAGTTTAGACCATTTTGGCTGGGTTCACACAACAGGAATTTAAGGAGGTAAGCCAGGAAAATAGGAAACTGTAGGAAGAGCTGCAAATAACACCTAATAAATTCTCCTCTGTGGGACTACAGGATAGTGAGGAGTGACTACTGAGCAGCTGGAGTGAGAGTGCACCCAAGGGCACACAGGCCCAGCACAAAGGTACTTGCACTTTGGCTGTGAAGAGCTGTTTCTGGTGTTTAAGGTCAAAAATGGGTACTTAAAGGGGGCCTATAAGAAATATGAGGACAATCTTTTTAGTAGGGTGTCTTGCAACAGGACAGGGGGTGATGGTTTTAAACTAAAAGAGGGGAGATTTAGACTAGAGAGAAGGAAGACAATTTTTGCAATAGGGGCAGTGAAATACTGGCCCAAGTTGCCCAGAGAGGTGGTTTGTTGTGGTGAGCAGAGCCCACCCTAGGCAGGGATCGGCGTGCGGAAGATCTCGCGATGTAACGGAAAGCTCAGACTGCCCACGAGGGGCCTTGTGGGTGTGGCTTGTGCTATATAAGCAATTGCAGCTGCGCAATAAACGCCATTTGCAACATCCTTCATATTGAAGCCTGTGTCTGTGATGGTACCCAACGGCAGAGGTTGGGTGGCAGAGATCCCGGGGATCGGGTGTCGGTAACGACAGTGGTTGATGCCCCATCCCTGGAACCATTCCAGGTGATGCTGGACAGGGCTCTGAGCAACCTGCTCTAGTTGAAGTTGTCCCTGCTCACTGCAGGGGGGTTGGAGTAGGTGACCCTTAAAGGTCCCTTCCAGCCTAAACCAATCTATGATTCTATGAAAAATTAGGCCATCAGGTCTTCGAGGTGATGCATTTTAAATCAGAGCTAGGTCCTAGAGATGAAGATCCAATGGGCCAACCACATGTTGCTGCTAAAGCTCCCAAGGTGGCCCCCAGTAGAGGTGCAGGAGAGCTCTACCCACCTCGCCAAGCCGAGGGCTCAGCAGAAAAAGGCGATGCTGAAGAGCAGAGCTGATGCCAGGCACGTGTGCTCACTCCTTGCACGCAGCCACGAGCCTGGAGCTTGCTCTGGCTTGAAAGCCCTTTCCCAAACCCAAGCCTTCTGCTTCATATTAAAAACATTTGTCAGAACAGACACTCCATCCTGCGCCGTTGGGTACCCAAGGCTGTGCAGCACAGAGCGAGGCGGGGTTACAAAACCTGGAATGGAAGCTGAGCTGAAAGAAGAGGGGGTGGTGTGTGCACCCCATCCATCTGCAAACAGGGATGGCAGAGGGAGCAGACCCACGGGCTTGCTCAGCTTTGCCCAACCTGCATGCTGGAGTTCATGCTCAAGCCAGCCCTAGATACTCTATCCACCCCCTCTTCTACGGCATGATAAATTAGGAGCAAAACTTTCTCAGCTCAGTTTGTTCTCACAGTGCCATCCAACAGAGCACAAGCCTGTCTAATCAGAAGCTACAGTCCTTCACCATCTGTTTAGAGCCTAATTACAAATGCAGAAAAATAATGTGCTTTACAATTGCACCAGTAAATGCTGTAAATGATTTAAATGCATGCATATGTTCCCTGCAGAATTCAGCATGCATCTGCGACTTCTTCTTCTCCTCCTCACATTAGGCACACAAATCAAGGGAAAAAATACCCCGATCTGACGAACAGCGTGTCCCTAGGATGGTGATTTTTATCCCTTTTTTTTCCCCCTGCTGGAATGGCAAACGGGGCTTTTTTGTAACAATTCATTCAACAGCGTTTTCTTCGCTTCCATTTTAAAAACTGTTTATCACCGTCGTGTAAATATAGTACAAATTAGTCTATAAAACATGTAAAAGGAGAACAGCAGCCGGGCCAGCCTGCAGCTGGCTGGCAAGGTTTCAAAGCAGAGTTTTTTCCCTCTCTGGGGTGCCTGTGGAGGGGCAGGATCAGCTCAGCTTGTCTGCTGGAGACCACAGCCCTGCCCAAGACCCTGCTGAAGATCACAGAATCATAGAATGTCCAGTGTTTGGAGGATGCTCACTGCAAAATCACAGAGGTTGGCAAGCTTCAACCCTCTGCACGTAAGGATGTGTGAAGGGGAAAAAAAGGGCTAAAATACCTTGAAAATTCCTTTTCCATGGGCGTGGAGATGGCAGCATTTTGGAAGGGCAGGGGTCAGAGAGCATCACCTCATCTGTGGTGGGGTGAGAGCAGCAGTGCAGCCTGATAACCCTGCTGCCCATACAAATGAAGCTGCCCCAGGGTGATAATTAAGAGTGAGGTCATGTATGCTGGCCCCTGGCCAGCCATAGGGACCACCAGAGCTCATTAGGAGCTTCGTTGGGATGCCAGGGACAGGCAGCAATGCAGACACATGGGGTCGAGGCATGTACCACCATTCTAGCAGCCCTCACTCTCACAGTCAAGCTACCAAAGGCAATCCCATCTTATTTTATCATTTTATTTTGAAGACAGCTCTCAGATCATCAAATCCAGCCATTAACCCAGCACTGCCGGGGCATCACCAAAGCAAGTCCCTCACCACCACATCTCTATGTCTTTCTTCTTAGAGTATGGGGTTTTTTTTTTGCTTTAAAGCCCAAATACCTACACTTAAATTCTCCATCTCTAAAGCAGGGAGGAGTAGCTGGCACCACTAAGTTGAGAGAGAGGAGAAAACCAGGTTGGGCATAGGCTCAGTTAGTCTCCTCTGAGCAGAAGCTGCAACAGATGTGGCTCCTCCGCATTCTGCCCTCTCATCCAACCTCCTCCCTCCCATCTTGCTGGTGTTGCTTTGCCAGTTCACAGCTTTCATCTCCCCTTGGCCAGTTGGATGCATCACCAAAGGCCATGGGAGAAGGCAGCGTGGGGCAGGCGCAGCGTCCCAACCATGCCAGCCCTCCACAGAGCCAGGGGAGCGTAGGGGGCTCTCCAGCCTCTGGCTCATGGAGCTAGTGATGCTGGCCCCGAGTGCTGGGCAAACAGTGGCTCTGGCACTTGGCACTGCACGGGGATTCGTGCAGTCTTTGATAGAGTTTCACATCGTGGGCCCACGCTCATGAATTTTGCAGGCGCCCGCAACGCTCGTTTTGTGCCCACCAGCGAGATGAAGCCAAGCCCTGCAGAGAGCACACAGGCCAGCTCACCACCCGCTTTCCTTGGCTGAAAGATACTGAAAACATGACAACCCTGCTAGTCTGTCTCAAGCAGCTGAGAGGACAGTGTTAATTAAACAGATAAAATCCAGCAACGCCGTTTTGGACAGGCGATGAAGAGCCATGGACCCAACTCATCTCCCGAGATCCTTCCCAGGACTTTGGGTGTCCCAGGTCCAAACAAAGACCTGGGGAGCAATTCCCTTTCATAAAGCTCTGAGACCTAGCAGAAAACAAAACGTAATCTCCTGGCCCAATACCATGAAGAAGGGTTTTGACCCTGCAGCATCTCTGCTGGCTGTAGAGCATGGAGCATGCATCACTCCTCAACTGGAAACTGGGCTCAGTGGCTGCATTACTTAGCAAAACCACCTTGTTTAAAACCATCAAGAAACAAACCTTGGTTGCATTTCAACTAGTGCAACCAAAATACAGCCTCCTTCCTTCTGCCCATTTCCCTCATCCTTCTGCATTTTCTTACCTGAAGCTCGTCAGGATGAATACAGCCTCCTTCCTTCTGCCCATTCTGCATTTTCTTACCTGAAGCTCATCAGGATGGCCTACACAGAGCATCAGATGGTACTTTGTATATGGCAGCAAATACTTCCCTGCCATTATATGTGATAGCCTATAAATTACTCATCCCCTTTCACAGGGGAATCACCCACACACTCGTGGCTCAGGTTGCCTGTCAGTACCCACCCCTGTACTGCAGCACTCCCACCAGCAGTCCCTGCTCTATACCAGACCTGTTCCTCCCCCAGTTTGAACCTGTGTTGATTTTTCCCTTCATTTCTCTGACTTTCCATAGCCAAATACCAAAGACAAAGGATAAATTCCCTTTTCTCTTGCTTCCCCCTGCAGATGTATTAAGAATGCTCCCCACACCTACCTACAGATCATTTGGAGATATTAAATTAGAACAACCAGGCTCTCAAAGCAATTCTTTCAGGGCTTCTTCACCCAACTCTGGTCAGTGATTTCTCCCAGTTTACAACCCAGGCTGGGAGAGAAGGATGACCAGAAATAAAAATGCAAGCTAAAACTGCCTGCATTGGTGTGTCTCCAAGAAAAATCACTCCAGACACCAGCAGTTGCACAGTATCAAGAATTACCTTTATTAGCAGTGATACTGGATAATTAAGTTCTGCCTCAAGAGGTATTTGGTCTGTAATACAAGGGAGAGGATCAGCAGAGGTGCAAAGCAGACAGCAAATGAGCAGAGTCTCATCATACCTGGGGCCAAGGGAAAAAGTATCAGCTGAAGAGAGCAGACTGCACGTCAGGCTCTCAACTGGGAAGCATTGAAGGCCACAAAGGATCATTCTGGTTGCCAAAATAAGGTTGGCTTGGGCTTTCCAGCCACAACCAACTACCCCATTACTCCAGGGCCCATGGAGGTGATGGAAGCTTGATGAGCAGCACCCACCATCGCTACCTTCAGCCCTTGGGCTGCCCTTCAAGCTGAGGTGGACTTTCACCAAGGTCTACACTGGCCAAAGCAGCCCTTGGCCAAACACCTGGCAACCCAGATCAGTAGCTTCACCTCTCCTTGGTCACGAAGGAGATGCTGAGAAAGCACCCTGCTAACAGAGCATCTGCTTAGAACCCAGTCTTAAAGGAAGTATTTTCCAGTGATGGCATCCCTGAGGCATCAGCTCCAATGTCAAGTTATGGCATGACTCCCTTGCTTATCAGTTCACCTCTCCTAGACTTTAAATCCACCCAGTTTAAGAAAAGAAACAGAATAATTGTATTTAATCCAGGCTGTGTTTGCATATGGAAGTTTAAGTGACTTTAAAAGCCAGCCCTCTTTGGGTGGCCCATATTTTTCGGTGTCACAGTAGCCCACCCCTCTGAAAACATCTGGAGACCATATGCCACCTGTCTAGATAAATTAATTGGTTTTCTGCTGTGAACATCACACCAGAGCCTCTCTAATACTTCTCTCCATGGCTTTTATAGACCTTTCTCAAGGCAGATTAAAGGCACTTTAAAAACCCTAGATTAGGTCCATTTAGCATTTTGGATTCCTTAGGGTTCAGCTGCAGACTGAGAAGTTGGTGTCCACAAATGTCACACCACGGTTACAGAAGGAGAAATGGTCTCAAGGTGGCTACAACGTATGTGCTGGGAAGTGGATGGATGATCCCTCAATTCAAACTTCTCTGGAAAAATTCAAGCAAGTAGAAGTCCAAGTGAAGAGGTTTCCCTTATATATACATCTTTTGTGGCACGAACGTATGAAATTTCCCCTGAAACAATGCCCTGCTCCCTGGTGTGGCTGTTACCCACTCCAGAAGCTTCCCTGAAGGTGCTCCGGGGCTCAAGTTCCCTTTGGCTCAACACCACCATCACAGCTTGATGAAGGGAGATCCCCCCAAGACCACCAAAACACTGCTGGGTTAAACTAGTAAAAATAAGGCAGCAAAACTCAAGGTTCTGTCAAAAGCCCCACTTTCAGCTTAAAACCAGCATGGTGGCACCACCAAACCACCCCTTCCCACTGACACTGGGTGAGGGACATACTTCCCTGCCCCTCCAGTGCTTCCCTGGGGAGGACAAGGCTTTTTTGGTCCATTTTCTCTAGTCAAACTGGGGAGTGACAGACGTCCAATGGGACCTCTCAATCACAGGGGACACCCTTTCCCAGAAGGAAGACTTTCCCCCTGGGTGCAGCTCTCCCCTCTCAAGAGAGACAGCCTGCTCCAAAAGCAAGGCATGCCTGGCTTTTGGGAGAAAAAGAACCTAAAGAAGTGACAGCAGCACCGCAAACTGAGGACATCCTCTACACGAGGTGGACGATGAGAACGGAGCAGGCAGCCCCCACAGCCAACCCCAGCATGAGGTAAAACGTCATCACCACCCCTGCTGCCTCGGCCAGCTCTTTTGGCACAATCTTGGGACCATAGACCATGACCAGAGTCCCCAGGTAGCCGTTGCTGAGCCCCAGCAGCACCGTGAATACCACTGGGTAGACATCATGGTTGAAAACCACTGTCTGGATGTGAGCACGGGGCTGGTAGTTGCTGAGGATGAAGAGAGGGAGGAAGATGGTCCTGAGGAGGACAAAGGCAGGCAGCAGCTTGCTCTTGGGGCCAGGCACTTGGATCCAGGCAGTAATCTGCCTCCCGCACCAGTCAGCAAAGTTGTACAGGAGGAAACTGGTGAGAGGCGCAAAGTACTTGGTGCTCCACGGGCTTCCTGAGGACTTGCTGACCGACTCAATGCTGGAGGAGAGAGATGGGAAGATGATGATGGAGATGAAGAAGTTGTAGAAGAGGCAGAAGCCGAGGAGGGCAGTCTTCTGCAGGATGGGGCGGAGTGGGGGGATGCCAGTGCTTTTTGTGAGGAAGGAGCTATTCGTGGTGCTTCCTGGCTCTGCCTCGTCCTCTGCGGAGCTGTTGGCTGGCACAGTGGCCAGAGATGGGCTCTCCTCCTGGCTGCTCATGTAATACCTGGAAAAAAAAGAAGGAAGGAGATTATTAGCCAAGTGTACCCAGAGGGGAAACACAAACTATGATTTGGAGAGAGCAGAGGAGAAGCTGGCGATGCGGGGATGCCCGCTGGACCCAGAGAAAGCAGTTGCAGCAACCCCATCACATCTCCAGCTCCCACCTCATATGAAGAGGGGACCCTTGGGGACCTACCACCCCATCTTCCCCATCGCAGGGATCCCTTTACACCTCCGTGGTTCACAGCAAGGACCTACTGCATGTAGGCACTCAGGGGGCCAGGTGATTTTGGGGGTTGTAAGCACCAACAAGACCAACGGATCATGCACATCAGTGTGTGATGTTGCAGATACAGACAACCTACAGAGACCCATCTTGCTGGCTGCTTCTAGATTCCTGCTTTCTGCTGACTTCCTGCATTTTGGAAGCCCTGGTGTCACCTCAGCATCCCCTCCCCCCCACCCGGGGGTAGCTTTCCAGTAAACTCCCCACATGCTGGAGTGGACACCCGGTTTCAGTCTGTGGTTTCAGTCAGATGGGGAAGTGTGGCTGGTGGCAGCATGGAGCCAGAGAGCGTGGAGTGGGATGGTGGTGGTGGGGTGATGGGACAGGAACCAGCACAGAAAGCATCCCATGGGTCACCCCAGCGACCTCGCTCAGCATCAGTGGTAGCAAAACCCTCCCGACCCGTGCTCGTGGGATGCCCACGCACGCACCTGGAGTACTCCAGCCTGGGAAGGAGGAGGTAGACCACGAGGCAGATGACGATGAAGATGTCGGCGGTGAGGAAGTAGGCCAGGGCGCTGTCCGTGACATCAGCCGCCGCCCCCAGGTCCACCAGGGAGGCGACGGCGCTGATGGTGCCACCCATGGCCTGACCTGTGGGGGGGATCAGAGAGCTGGAGCTCAGGGCCTGCCTGACCGAGATGGGACCACGTGAGGGACATCGAGGTGTCAGAGAGCGACCTAGAGCACCTCCTGTGAGGAGGACTTTGATGTGGAGGGAGATCCCAGAAACAGCAGCATCCTTTTATTAACTCCTCCCGGCGGGCACAAATGCCCAGGGGAAGCAGCTCACTCCCCTGCTCCAGGGGCTGGTCCCAAAACCTGGCTCGGGGTGCAGCTGCACACACCTCCTCATCTCCATTTCCACACCTTGCTGGAACACAGCTAGTTGTGGAGCTGCACCACAGCCCAGGTCCCATCCTGTATCCCCTTTCAGCTCTGCACAAGGGTCAGGATGGGACCCAACCTGCTGGGTTTGCAAAGTGCCCTCCTCTACCCAAAGCCTAAACCTGGCTTTCCACCAGCACATGCAACCACCTCTCTTCTGCCCTCCCCCACATAGGAATTCAAGCCACCAACAACCATTATCCCACCTCAGGGACATGGTGACTTCTCCCACTGGGTTAAACTCATTAAAACACTCCTGTCTCGGCCTCAGGAAAAACTCCTCCATCTTGATTTCCCCCCCCCAAATCCCCTCTTGGTTTGTCAGCCGTTCCACAGCACATTTATAATGTGAACAAACCTCCAGGGAGCTCATCACTCACGGCTCCCAACGTGCCCCTCATCACTCACTCATGGGAATGCATGAAAATGCTGAACAAAAAGGAGGGGACGATGCCAAGCAGAAGATTCCTCCAGCTGCAACCAGAGGAGCTGAGGGATGTATCCCCTTCCCCCCCTTCTCTCTGCACAGAACAAATAACCCAGTCAAGCTGTCATGCTAGGTGGAGCTGCTCTGCAGGGTGGTCACCCCTGGGCAGGGACAGGGAAGGACCACTGCTCTCCTTGCCTCTGCTCAGCACTTTGGTTTATGGTTATTTACAGAAACGAAAGCACTGGCTCACATGATCGAGCATGCTTCTCCTTCAGCAACTTCCCTTTCTCTTTAAGGCAAAGTTAATCTTTTAAAATAAACCCCATGTGACAGAACAACAGATTGCAGGAGGGAAAAGAAAACCAACCACCCAACCACAGAAAACCCAAGAGTATGATCCCACTGGGAGAGTGTGGCTGGAGGACACCAACCTGAGATCAGAGCCTGCAAGTTCTTCATGGGGAAGCAGCTGCTCAGCCCAAAGATGCTGCTGGAGAAGATGGTTGAGGCGCTGTTGACGATGACCACACAGACCATGGTGAGAGCAAAGAAGCTGGTGGTCCAGGTAGAGGTGTCAACCTTCACCAGGACTGTGATCACCAGAAAGACGATGAGCATGACGAAAAGGGAGGACAGGATCCGGACGCTGGCAGGTACCCTGGGGACAAGGGGAAGGAGAGACTCCTGTATTTAAAGGTAGGATGTGAAGGTGCAATGCAGAAGACATCAAATCCTCTGCTGTGAGAACGATCAAAGTAAAGAAAGAAAGGTGGGGGGAGATGAGGAGTAAAAAGTAATGATTTTTCTCAGAAGCCTTTGATGTTAAATCTGCGATTCCAACTTTTACCATCAGTAGGACTCAGTCTATAAGCTCAACCAAGCTGTAAATACCCATTTACAATGTAAATACCTTTAACAGGACAAGAGGAAACAGCCTCAAGTTGTGTCAGAGATGTAGGTTGGACATGAGGAAAAACATTTTCCCCAAAAGGGCTGCCAAGGCCTGGCCCAGGCTGCCGAGGGCAGTGGTGGAGTCCCCATCCCTGGAGGGATTGAAAAGCCATGGAGATGTGGTGCTGAGGAACACGGTTTAGCAGTGGACTTGGCAATGCTGGGTTAACAGTTGGACCTAATGATCTTAAAGGTCTCCTCCAACCAAAACCATTCTAAATGATTCTAACCAATTCGATGATTTCTCCCAGAAATCAGGAGCCATCTCCATGGCTAGAGCAACATACAGCAGCAGCTGCCTGGGAAGTATGGCAGGCTGGGTGAAAGCAATCCCAGGCCTCTCACTACAAGATAATCAGTTGCCTGAGCACAGAGGTTGCTTATTACCCAACTGGGAGACTGGATAGACTGGCCTGGGGCAGGATGGAGGGGTGAGGGCAAGAGGGTGGGATCTAGGGATGAAGCACACAAACACATTTCTCTTTGCTCACGAACAGGAGTTTGATCTGGGATAAGGAACAACACAAACTAAGGGAGGTGGCTATTTTGAATATCAGTTAAACTTGCAACAAGGTCCATTTCTTAGCCCAGTTCAGCTGCTGGTAGAACTAGAGTAAGGCACTACTCCTGCCTGGATGAGCCCGGCTATTGTCAGCTAGTCTCCCAGTGACAACAATGGCATTTTTAAGAGGAAAGACCATTTACCAAGTAATTAACCAAGGAATTTGTTTACAGGGGTGCAACTCAAACCATCTCCAGGCATGGGTGCTGCTGGCAGGGTGCCTCACCCTGCTTCATCTCAGCTGACTGCAACTCAGGCAGGGACAGATGAGGGGATTTTTGGCTGGACAGGGAGCCTGAGCTCAAGATGCCTTATGTGCCTCATGGCTTTCCCCCAAGGGAAGGAGAGGCAAAGCAGGGCTGAATCTAAAGAAAGGCAGGAGGGACGTGGACAAAGTTGGGGAAAGACACAGTGAATGGACCCAAGAAAAGAGCAGCACTTACTTGTTGACGAGCAAGAAGTTTCCTATCAGGCACAGCACAGAGGGCACAGTTGAAGCAATGGAAATGTAGCTCTCAAAAAAGTCCTGCCAGGAAAAACAAAAAAAAGGTATTGGGAGGAACATCACAGGAATTTCAGGTCCTAAATATGACATGATACAGCAAGCACAGGGAGTTACAGTGTAGGTGTCCACCTTGTTGTGTTGTAGCACTTTGCAAAGCTGCTCAGGACAACAGGCAGTGGTAAAGGGCCCCCAGGGCTTTTTCATCCTGCAGCAACCCTGGGGTATTTCAGAAAACGAGGGACATAAGAAATTCAGAAGCAGAAATGATGAAGGAAATATCTGTCTTCCTGCTGCACTGATCCCATGGGACAGCACCCAAAAGGTGGAGGTCTGAATTTCTCCTGCTGGCTTCAGCATTGTGGTTAAACCCCTTGGATATTTTATCCTACTGGAGCTCTGTTGAGGGCTAGTTTTTACAAATCAGGATACACAAGCATTAATATTACTCACTAACGGCCTCAAAAGCCTAATAAACCTTTGTGTCCCTCTGCACCCAAAGCAACCAGATCATACCTGAAAATGTGTTTGAGCAAAAGCAGCTCAGGTAGGACATTATTTGCCCTCCTCGTTTCCCTCTCTGAGTGCATGAAACTCGTTGAGAAACTATATTGAGGCTCAACATGCATTTACTCCTGGGACTTGGAGATCATCCGAGCAAGTCGGCTGCAGCACCAGTCAATATTCTCCAGCCCACCTCGTGCAGAGGTCAGGCTGGGCACGCAGAAAGCAATAACCACACTGGAGACAGAGAGAGATTTCTTTGCTAAGACTGCAGCCAAACGCTAAAATTTCAATCCATTCTATGTACTACACTGTTGTCCTCCCCTTGAGGGGTTTAATCCCCTGTTTTTTTCTGTGGGCATCTCGGCCAGCAGGCAGGACCATGCTTGTGAAGGGGATAACCTATATACCCACCCCCATCACAATGGGCTTTCACTTTCTGCAGTCATCTAGCCACAGAGATGGGACCATGGGACATCCAAGCAGGAGAAGGCACCCGGCACATTTTCTCTGCACGTTACAGGGTTTTGGTTTTTTTTCCATCTTTTAATCAGTTTACAATCAAGTTTGTTAATTCTTCCCTATCAGGAGCTTTACTGTAAGCAACGGGAATTCTAATAATCACTCCTAGAGGTTCCATATAGATGGAGACATAAATGCCTGCACTTCCAGCATGGGCTTGGCAAAGCAGGAGGCTCAAAACCCTGCAGCCATACGACAAATTACGGGAGAAAAGACAAAGCAAAATGCAAAGCTGGCTGCTAAAACTAAGACTTATTTACCAGACTACTTAAAACGAACCCTCAAACCAGCCTGGGGATATTTAACATACTTCCAAGTTAATTTTCTTTTTATTTTGTGGAGGAAAATAGACTTCATAACACTTTCCACTAAGCAGAAGTGTACTTGAAGTAATCCAGCAGCACCCTGGGGAAACGTTCATTCATTCCCAGCAAACGTGCTCGTGCCAGCGGTGGGAAAAGAACAGGGAGAGTATTTAAGAAACTGGGAAGCCTGCACTGCACTAGGAAATGATACCCTGCCTTACCCACAGCCAAACCCTGCTGGAAAAGAAAAGCCAAGCAGAAGGGTTGCAATTGCTGTCATTTCTGTGAAAAAGAACAGCCCTCATGCTGTGTTTTTAAGGCAGCGGCAGAAGGGTGGGGGGCAAATTTCATCCATACCCAGATGAAGGGAAAGTATCAGGCTCCACACTCATTTCACTTCTTTGCTGCAAGGTGTTGAGCTTCAAGTCAGTGGGCTTGAGGGCACTCTCAGTAAATTTGACAATGACACCAAGATGAGTGATGCAGCTGAAATGCCTGAGGGATAGGATCCATGTAGAGGGACCTGGGCAGGCTTGAGAAGTGTGCCAGTGTGAACCTTCTGAGGTCCAACAAGGCCAAATGCGAGGTCCTGCACCTGGGTTAGGGCAACCCAGGGGTGAAGGGCTGGACACCAGCCCTGTGGAGAAGGAC
>NW_008597193.1:0-3641 GCF_000691845.1 Merops nubicus | reverse complement strand
TTCTGGCCCTTCTGCCCCGCTCTGGGGAGACCCCCCTGCAGTGCTGGGGCAGCTCTGGAGTCCTCAGCACAGCAGAGACAGGGACCTGCTGGAGTGGGGTCAGAGGAGCCCCAGCAGTGACCCAAGGGTGGAACCCCTCTGCTGGGAGGCCGGCAGGAGAGAGCTGGGCTTGGGCAGCCTGGAGAAGAGAAGGCTCCAGGGAGACCTTACTGCAGCCTTCCAGTACTTAAAGGGGGCCTGTAAGAAAGATGGGGACAGACTTCTTATCAGGGCATGTTGTGACAGGACAAGGGATGATGGTTTTAAATTAAAAGAGGGAGATTTTGACTGGAAAGAAGGAAGAAATTTTAGACAATAAGGGTGGTGAGACCGTGGCCCACATTGCCCAGAGAAGTGGTCGTTAAATTAAAAGAGGGAGATTTTGACTGAAGAGAAGGAAGAAATTTTACACAATAAGGGTGGCATGAGACCCTGGCCCAGGTTGCCCAGAGAGGTGGTCAAACCCCAATCCCTGGAAACATTCCAGGTGAGGTTGGATGGGGCTCTGAGCAACCTGCTCTAGTTGCAATGTCCCTGCACACTGCAGGGGGGCTGGACTAGGTGACCTTGAAAGGTCCCTTACAACCCAAAGCTTTTTATGTTAACTGTTTATCCAGCTAAGATGGTAACTGTTCTCCCTATGTGGGTATTCCCATCCATCACAGGCATGCTTTGAGAAGAAATTTTTGGCTATACAAGATACATCTAGTTTCTGCTGAGCCCTCCTTGACTGGCTGCCTTATCTCCTTCAGCCACCCTTTGCTCACAAAGGCCAAGCAACCTGTTGCCAACGTGGCTTCAGAGAAGAAACACAAGCAGTGGAAGACTCCAACTCCTTTCTTGGCTAATATTAAATCATTATCCCCAAAGCTCATCTTCCTCCCACAAGGGAAGGTGTCATCCCTCAGCCATGAAGCCAAGGCGCATGATAGAGGTGTTTGTATTAAATACAGCAACTTCAAAGGTTGCCACGATGCATACCAGGCACTCAGCACCTTAAAAAAAAACATCCCAACCAAGAACAAACCATCACAGCAGCAAATTAGTCACTGGCGTCACTCGCAAAGTAGTTTTTATTCTGCTCCAGCCCAGACTCAGCAGCTGGGCTCCTGCTGGGCTGGAAAAGCAATCCAGACCCACGGCGGTGGCTGAAGGCACCAGAGCGTTACCTGGAGCACAGGGCATGAAATTAGCAGCAGCAAGCAAGCTGGAGCCAAGAGCAGGCTGCCAGTCACATGGGCATCTCTTCAGAGTCAAGAGATGGTTTATGTTTAATCACACTGGACCGTCACAGAAAGGCCATGTTGGTTTTTACCAGAGGAAGTAAAACTCATTGCATCCTGGACATACAGAGGAGAAACATCTTTTACATAAAACTAATGGCTGATCTGACCAAGAATACAGCTACACAAGAGTTTTTAGGAAAAAGACACCTAGTGATACTTACTCTACCTTGAAATCAGCTTTTTTCTAGAACTGTGCTGATGTAGGAGGCACGTGGATCACATGGGAAGCAGGGGACATGGGAGGTCATCTCTTAAAAATTAACACAGCCACAACTGCCATAATTGGGGTAAGAAGTCCCAGAGAAAACGTGGGCGTCATACCAGGCTCTGTGTTTATAGAAAACTAAAATGTGCCCAAACCACCTGAACAAGTTCAGCAACTGGAGGAAGACAGGACGCAGCCTCATCACACCGACGCTTTCTCCAGCCCCCGTTGCTTTGTCAGGGAGGCACAGGGAAACAATCCTGCTGTGGATTAAGGAGGAGCAAGAGATGGCAGTTTTTTTGGGGGGAGAAAAAGAGAGCCCATCAAGCCTGCCACCCCAAGGCTGGCTCATCAATCGCCCCATGACAAGCTCCTCGTCCCATATGCCAAAAGCCAGATGTTTATCGCTCCAAGCAGATACTCCCGTCACACCTGCCAGATTTTGAAGGAAAAGCACTAAAACATCAAGAGGGGGAGGCTCGAGACTCCTGCAAACCATCCACTCCAGGGCTGGTGCTCCTGCAGAGCCCTGCTGCCACCTTCAAACTATGAGCTGCATTACTGCGAGGCAGAAAATGCCTAAAATGTGTTTGATGCCTCGCCACGAGGCCACAAGTTCAGGGCAGTTTATCTCCCAGCCCACAGGGAGTTGCAGCCGAGTCTGTCTGGGATAGCACAGAGCCCTATGGGGCTCAGAGGCTCACCAAGCATGAAGGACAAAAAGAACCCCACCCAAACCCACAAAGAGATTTTTACCTTGCACAGTAAAAATTGTCCTTGAAAGGTTATCTTGTTTATAGAGCCAGTTCAGCCAAATTTTGTAAACCTTAGGGCTTCAAATACAGCTAAAAGACAGAGCACAAAGTGCTACGCCTTCTGGTTTTAAGCACCTTTCTTGCAGCTATTTGTGCTCCCCAAATGTACCTCTACTGCTGGTTTGCAGCAAGCAAAAACCCAGATGATATTCACTCACGTTCTGCAGAAGTTGAGGGGAGGAAAAGAGCAAGTTCAGAAAGAAACCAGCTTTTTTTTTTCCTTTTCTGAAAGCAGCACACTCACCCGCAGATCCGACGTCACCTGTCCTGCCGGGCCTGCTCGATCTGAGCAGTTTTGCAGCTTGTACATCCAATAGTGTTTTGCTGTGATAAAAAAATTCCAGGGCAGCAGGGACCCGATGCCCAGGAGGAAAAAAATAACATAGGCCCCATGGAAATGGTCGCGTGGCTTTCGCCGACTGTATCCGTTCACCGAGGGCTCCTCGATCAGGGGCTCTTCATCCTGGGGAAAGCTGCTGGCTGCTGGGTGCATAGTGCTGGCACGCTGCAAGAAAAAAAACACCCCAAAAAAGATATTACCATGTGAGGGTTGCAAACTGCTGCTTGCAAGCTGCTGTGCCCAGCTTCCTTGTCCTTCAGCCTGGGATCGCCCAGCACATGATGGACGAGTGAGCTGAACTGGCTCAGCACAGGGATGGATGGGTCCCCAAAATATGTGGGAGAGGGGACTAAGATGGTTGGATTTGAGGAGCTTAAAATTGTCTTCTCCAATCTAAATGATTCTGTGAGACATGGCAGGGCTGAGTTTTGCTGCAGCAGCACCCAAGTTTCCATCCATAATTAATAATTAATCCATCCCCTTGGCCTTGTAAAAGCAGGAAACCTCCGCTCATACAAGGCTTGAGAAAAAATTAACAGCTTGTAAACTAAAAACGCCATCGGGCTTTGCAGAGCAACCTGTGAGCTTGTACAACACCGTCGGGCTTGCTCAAAACGACTTGGTAGACTAATGTAACACCAGCAGGCTTTGCAACCCGGCCTGTAAACTCATCGAACGCCATCGGGGCTTTGGGAAATGACTCACAAAGGAGCACGGGCTTGGGAGAAACCACCTGTAAACTCACACAACCCCCGCAGGCTTTGCCCAGGGAGCAGAAGCTCCCGCAGCAACCCGACCCCGGGCTTTGTGAGTAAACCACTCGCAGCTCCGCCAGGCTTTGCAAAGCGGCTGCTACACCCCGGAGTAAGGGCCGAGCCAAGCGCAGGGAGAGAGGGAAATCCCGGAAATAGGGTCTTTTGAAAAAAAAAATAATTAAAACTTCTCCCTTTCGGGAC
>NW_008597192.1:0-16222 GCF_000691845.1 Merops nubicus | reverse complement strand
CTGCCCCACTGATTGTTACCAGCCATCCTGACCACTTTTACCAAAACAGCTGTCCTCAGCATACCTTTGCCCTTGGAAAAAGTAGGGTGAAAAGGAGGAATGACATGAATTCAGTAATAATACAAGCCTGTGTGATCTCAGTTACATCCTCTGTGGGGTGACATTTCTTAACACAGGTGCATTGACCTTGCAAAATACTAAGTCTTAACAGAATGGTCAAAAATAAAGTAAAAATAAATACTTCACATAGATATGGAGCCTTGATTATATGTGGTACTTTTAAAAAATGAAAATGTCCTTCAATGTAAGAGGCAGAGTACTTGTGATTGTTTTGCAGTAATGTCTGTTTCTGCATGCTTAAGTCATCTGCATGTGTAAGTCATGTAAAGATGAAGATGGCTTAATCTACAGTAGGGTGTTGGTTGGAAGGGACCTTTTGAGCTCACCTAATCCAGCCTCTTGCTTAAAGCTGACCTGTCACCGCACCAAGTCAGGTCTGCCCTGGCACTGCTTTGGGCACTTCCAAGGATGGGGATTCCATTGTGTCTCTGCCGCCTGTTGCATCCCTGCTACCTTCCTAGTAAGGAATTTCTTCCTGAGGTCCATTGTGAGTCTTCCACTTCAGTTTGTGCCTGTTGTCCCTTTACGCATCGTTTTTCCCTATGGCGAAACATTTGGTTCTGTTACTTTCTCACTAATCCAGATTGCTGCTTGAGCAGTTGTAGGCTGCTGTTAGATCAATTTTAGCCTCCTCTTTGCAAGGTTAAATTGCCAGATTAAATGAGCTGTGCTCTTGCAGCCTCTTTTCGCAGATCATAGTCTAGCTTTATGACTGTGTTGGTAGCCCTCCTCTGGATCCCTTCCAGTTTCTAAATGCCCTCCTTGAACTCAGCAGGTGCAAAATGGGGCACAGCTTCCCAGGTGTGGCCTCAGAAGTGATGGATAAATAGCTTCCCTTGATCTTCTGGCCATGTTCCCTGTAAAGGTGGTGCACTATGGAATTTACATTATTCATGGTGAGAGCAGGCTGTTGGTTTTCATGAAGTGCAGGGACCACTGTAACACTTGGGTTCATTGAGAGGGCTATTGCCCATCTGGTCAGTTCCCAGCCTGTACTGGTCCATGAGTTGTTCTGCCCTGGTGCAGAACTTCATGCTTCTCCTTGGACAACTCCATTAGCTCAGTCTTGAAGTTTGACAGGTTCGATGGATCAATGCTACTCTCTAGCATGGCAGCCATTCCTCCAATTTAGTGTCATTCATAGATAATACCAAAGCTGTATTCAATGCCATCATTTGGGTCATTAATAGTAAACAATGATTCATTGATTAGTTGAGCATGGATGGTGTGGCTCTTTGTGCTTTACCTTCTTGTCCTGCACATGCTGGGACGTACGTTCCACGAGGACGTGCTCCGAGATTTTTTCAGGGATTGAGGTGACCTAACTGGTCTCTATTTCCCTGCTTCCTCCATCCCATCAAACCCATCTTTAGACGGGTATAACGCTAGCCTTTCCCAGTTATAAGGGACTTCTTCCCCTTCAGCATGATTTTCTGTGATGACAGAGAAATGATCAACCAGCTTTTTCGGTCCAGGTGATTCCCATCCCATGCAATAATTCAGCTTCTGTGAGTAGTCCTTGCCCTGTTGCTCCACTCCTGTTGGTTGCTGCTGTCCTTCCCGAGCCGTGCTGGTACACGCAGGGGTCTGGCAGCAGGTGTTGCCTGTGAAGACTGAAGGGAAAAAGGAGTTGAATACCTCAGGCAATCAGTACTTGGCCATAGGCTAAGTTACCTGTCAGTAGGTTGTCTTCTGCATTTGTTAATGAACTATAGTTTTGAGGAGCAGCAGTCAATGAGGCTTCTAAGCAGGCTCTCCCAGAGGAGGAATCACAGTTCTCTAAGCTGGTTATGAAAACTCAGATACCTGAGTTTGCTATTCAGGGACTTGAGAAGTTAAATTTATGTTCCCAGCTTGCTAAGTACCAGCATCGGCTCCTGTTACACTAAAATATGGAGCCCCAGAGACACGTGCTGTACTACAAAGCAGTTGAAATAAATAACAGCTAATAATTCTTTTTACATGATTTGTGAAAACAGCCTTTATTTTGCTTTCTGTTGCCTAGTCCAATGACAGTAAATTAATCCACAGATACTTAGAGTGTGGTAAGGGAACTGAAATGGGATTTAAATCTTGAAGCATCGTATGAAAAGGAACTTAACAGCCAACACTCATATTTGTTGTAACATCTTCTTAAAAGTGTGACTCATTAGTAATGACTTAATTTATGCAGCAAAGGATAAAAAGATTTGTGCTTAGGTCTTGTTAAGTTAATCTTTTACAGTCCGTGAATTAAGTTAGAGCTTAGGTTCAGAGTCACTGCATTTTGTATTGTCAACAGCTTGTGTTTCAGTGAACCACACTGTAAAAGAGAAGAGAAGAAAGTCAGCTTGGAAAATTTCTGTTACTTTTCAGTGTGACCAGGATCAGTGTGGTGATTGGGTTGGAAGCCAAAATCAAACTCTTCCATTCTTTCTGTTCAGCTGAACGTGGTTGTCCTCAGGCATGCTGCCCATCTGCCCTGAGCCCTCATGCAGCACAGCTTTATGTGTCCAGCAGCCTGTCTGGGGTAATAGGAGGCTACACAAAAGCAAATATTTGCGTTTTGCCATATCAAGCCTTGTGCACCGGACATGAAGCTTACACCTCTCAGCTCTCTTCCTGAGCTCCTTCCTGGAGAGGTCATGATGTTGCACTGTCTATGGGTAAAAATACCTCTAAGCAAGGTCCTACTTGAGATCCTTACCACCCAGGTTCAGCCCAGGACTCAGGTCCCTCTTCAGGTGCAGTGGTGCTGGGGTCTCCCTGCCGTGCAGCCTCTCACACCAAGCGCTTTCTGATGTTGAGACTTGCTGCGTCAAAACATCAAAGTTGGAGAAGTTGGGGTGGGTTTGCAGCACACATTTGGGCTCAGCAAACCCGTCTGTGACTGCTTTGCTTGGGTTAGGGCTGTCCTGTGTATTGATACTGGTAAGGGTTCCTAATTTTTTCCTTTAAAAAAAAGATAATTTGTGATTTTTCAGAAAGAAAAGGAGTGGGAGCAGTGGAATAAAGGCAAGGGGCTTAGCTTCAACAGATGTTAAGGAAAGTAGAATTAATATCCTAGAGGAATAAGGGTTTTGAGAAAGGAAGAATGTTTTCCAAACAAGGCAGTTTAAAGTTTTGCCTTTGATGCTTTGGGACTGGAAAAAAATCCCAGAGAAACAGTGGTAACCACAGCTATGGAAAAAGATATAAAAAGGGATTAGAAGAGCTCTAGACATCTCTCTGATTTCCATTTCTGTGGTACTAGCTTCAGGCTAAATTTTTTTGTACATCATCTTGAATGTGTCTATTAATAGTGTACCTGTAGTTTAGATACAGTTTATTTATTTGGGTCTTTGTAGTTCAGGTGACATTTCTAATTAAACGAAACAGAAAGGTGTATTTGCAAGACTAATGACATTGTCATTGGCAACATACGCCATAAAACAGAACCAAAAGGTCAAGTCATGGACATAACTAGGTATTAGTTTTCCTGTGCCTTTCTATATTATTATTATTAGGGGTTTTTTTGTACCTAAACACATCTGCTGATCTGAATGCATTAGGAAAGAGGATAGGAAAAGCAACTGAATTATGCTGAGTTGTTAATTGGTAGGAAAGGGGGATGGTAAGGTCTTCCAGCAGCATTTTCTAATTGAAGTCACTGAACTGGCATTTCAGTAATGATTTCTGCTTCAGAGATCAAGAGAGATTATTTATTCTTAGCAGTTTTCTGTCTGCAGCTTTCAAAAGTTCAAGCAGGCCAAGTGTCTTCCCATCATTTGTGAACACAGTTGAACAAGCAGTGATGGGGCGTTGAGACCAGAGGGTTAATTTCTAGCCTGTGGAGCCAGGCACTCCCAGGCAGGCTGTTTTATCTCCTCTCTAACCATAAGGGGAGGAGATGACAGAGGAGATGACCGGTGCTCCAGTTCTGTTTAACAAAAAGGTTCCTTTGAAAAGGCATCACTCTTTCAAAAACAAACAAACAAACAAACAAAACCAAATAAAAATAAAATAACACCACACACAGATATTAACTTTTCATAAAAAAGTTATTTGCATCTGAGTTTACTGGAACATATGCTCAGCACTGGGCTCATATGTTCTTTTGCAGCCTTTCTCCAACCTGTAGAAGCAAGTGGTGGATCGTGTCTAGTCCACAAGTCTATCTCCCCACACTAGCCTGAAGCAGGTAACCTGGTGAAGCATGCGAGAAGAGGGCATGCATGGAGTAATGCCTTGCTAGAGTACTCCCCACATTTGCTAACTGTTTTCATGTTGAATATTTCTTAGCTTTTCTGGGTGTAAGAGGTGCGGTGGGGGAGCTTGTCATCGTATTTCTGTAGCGTGTCTTTTCTCTTCAGAAAGAGAAGTGTGGTCCAATGTGGAGCTAGTGTGGTCACTGCCATTTAGAGGCAACAGTCAAGCCTGCAGTTTACTTCTGTGGCTTGCTCTGTTTTACCACCAGCCCAGTCTCTGGCAATCCTTTGCCACTGCTGCAGGGATTCTAGGAGAAAAGTAAAAGTCCATTTTCTCCTTGTTAAAGTGGCAGATTTTTTCTCTGCCTCTGTACCTGGTGGAAGCTTCTGCAGCTTGCTTGTCTACAGATTTACAAAGCTGCCATTTTGCCTTCAGAAAGGATACCACGATGAGCCCTCGGCTGTTCCAGTCCTGAGTCCCTCGAGGATTGGACTTGTGACCCAGGAATAGTAGAGACCTGCTTGTTTTGGCCATACAGGCCTTTTAAGTCCTCTCTTCTACTCACAAATACCTCTAACATGGTAGTCTGTGTGGAGTTTAGAGGGGATATCCTGGCTTTGGAAAGGATCTAATGGTGGTTAGGGCAACAAACAAACCTGGAAAGGTAGGAAGAAAGGGGAGGTGGTAGGAATAGTTGTGCAAAGAGAACAAGAGAGGCATCACAGGCGGAGAATGGAAGCCTTAGCAGATATGCCTGATAAGTCCCTATAGCCAGAGAAAAGTCTGCTTGCTTGCTTCCATCTAGGTGCCATGGCTGAAGCAAGATACCTGGTCTGGGCTGACAGTGAGATGTGAAGGGGAGGGTGCTAGAGAGAGAAACAGAACAAGTCCTTTTCCTGGTTTTATTTATTTGCTGCGTAATTTCTGGGAAGATATGAAGGTCTCTGTCTCATTTTCCATGTTTGTACAATTGTGCAGCTCTCACTGCTTTGCACTTTCAGAGGTCTGTTAGTGGGAACCAAACTGGAGATCCATGCTGTGAGCTTGCTTTGTTTACAATGGGAAGCAGGTGTGAAGAGCTCAGGAGGAAATGGTTGGGTTTGCCTGGTCTGCTTTGACACCCCATGATGATGTGTTTCTCCTCATGCAGGAGCAGCGTGCCATACTGGGGTGCAGAGACTCCTTGTTGCTCTCAGCACTGGAGGAGATTGAAGCTGTCATCCCCATTGTCCTCAGCCAAAGGTTGCCCTGCAGGACACACAAAACTGAACGGTAGATCCTTAAGAGCAAGTAAAAAGCAGATCTGACTTTTTACCTTTTTTTTTTTTTTGGTCTAAAATGTATAAGAACAATGCCATGCAGAAATGCATTAAAGTTCCTGGGTAAATAGGGGTTGAAAAGAGAGCAGTGTTTTACCCATGGCACCGGGTTATGTTTTTTTGTGTCCTTTGGAGCATGTACTTCCTTCTCTGCTGTTCAGCTCCTGTTGAACTGCATTTCTAAGGACCGGTAACGTGAGTCTAGTCATGAAAATTATACCACTGAATTGAGATTTCACTAAGCAAAAGGCTGGCTCCTAGGCAGGAGAATTGCTTTGTCAGGGATAAAGTTGCCTGGGAGGAACCAGCTTTTGGGGTTGATATGAAGGCTTCATGGGGAAAATACTTGGACAACTATATCAGGAAAGATGTCCTGTTTTCTGGGCTGTTCACCTGCTCAAGCAGGGAAGCTGGGCAGGACTGTGTCCTGACCTGCCTTCTCCAAGCAGGTAGACAAAACCAGTTTCTGATGGCAGAAAGAAACAGAGAACATCTTTAGGATGCTTGCTGTTTTCTCAGTGATTTTCAATTGCCTTCTACTTTTGCATAGTGAATGACTATGTTCAGAAACCTACTGCAAAGTGCATTCTTAGGTGTTTTGTAGGTTGTAGCTCTAGGCTTTAAGAGATGAACTTGTAGACCCAAAGGGTTACATACTCAGTGCAATGCTACAGAGTATGAGGCAGCAGCTGGGGAGCCTGGAGAGAGGCGACTCCAAGTATCTAGGCCTTGCCCAGGCATTTGAACCCAGGTACCACTCCTGCTTTTCCACATCTGAAAGAGGTCTCCTTGTGGAGCCCATCCCTTGAGACACAGCACCTGTGCTCTGCCCAGACCCAGCAGGGAGAAGACGCTTCAGATTCAGTGACTGACTTACCTCAGAGCAGTCTAGAGAGCTTTCCTTTTGTGAAGTGCTTGACCAGCTGGGATATTTGTCTAAGGTATACGTAGTATAAGTTGTTAAGTTTTTATGCATGATGCAGCAATGTTGTTTCCTGAACCTTGAGTGAAAGCAAGCTATGTGTCTTCTGAGGCTATCTTAACAGTGAATGTGTTAAAATGAAATAGTCCTGCTTGACATATTGAGGCACTTACAATTCTGATATACATGAAAGAGGAAAACCCAAACCAGTCTTTGCTAAAAGTCACGTAATTAAGGCAATGGCAGATGAAACAATACATTGTTAGAAACACAGATTACAATTACTTGTTTTGTTTTATCCAAAAACTTGTTTTGTTTTCTACTTAAACAGGAACCACAGCTATATGAATGCTTCAGCAGGAATAAATGCTCAGGTACAGGAGAGGATTGTGAGATCCTGAATTTCAGATAGGTGGAGTCTGTAATGCTTTCTGTGGGAGACTGTGTTGTTGACAACTTATGTGGATGTGTATAGAGTGTTTACTACTTCCCTGGTATGCAAACTAGGACTGTAGTGCTGGATGGAGAGGAAGACCAAAGACCAGAATTTGGAGACATAGTTCCTTGAAGTCTTTAGCCTCTGGAGTTCTCAAAAGCCCAAACACTTTGTAAGAATGCACATAGTTCCTTATAAATGAGATCTGTATTTTTGTATGCTTGTGTGTATGTGCATCCATATGTAGGTATGTATGCATAAAGTAGTATTTTCATCCTCTCAGCCAAATGTATCTGAGTGGATAGGGCAGTGAAGAAGTGTTTTATTGTAGTCAGAATGGTTGAAAGATGTAACTCTGTAATATTCTTTAGCTGATAAGTTGCTGATGGATATAGAAATGAGCTGCAGGGCTGTCATATATATACACACATGCTTGTGCCTATATGCAAATGTGATCTACACAGACAGAAGAAATAACTTAGCTTTCTCCAGTTAACCTGCTTCACTTGAGGGGTAGTTGCATCTAGGGGACTCTGTGACAATTTTGAGTGAGTACAAGTTTCATGTCATCTAATGTATTTATTCCTGACTTGGCTGTATACAGCATGTTGCAGGAGTGCACTGGGCACCTGCTGGAATAAGGTTTGTGATGATGTTTGGGTTTTTCAAGAGAAAGTCAGAGACTGTCCCCCTAGAAAGCCCCATCCTCTGCACTAGGAGGGGATTTCCAGGCACTAAGCTGCTTTAAAAGGCAGTCTCAGTGCTGGAGAGAGAGCTCATGGGATCATTGCCAGAAACAGCTTAGGGCTTAGATCATAAAACCTGAAAGCGTGGCGTGGTTTCTAAAGTCCATGCAGAAGACAAGTAATTACTGAGATTTGCTGATACTTTCTGCACCAGTTGTTTTTTTGCATTTCTTTTCCAGTCTGAGTGGTTCAATTCTAAATAAATCACAGTGATCTACCATTGACAGGAGATGTCATGGTGAAGTCAGGCAGATAAAAGTCCTCTAACAAATTGCAGAAAGCTGAGCATTTCTTACAGACACTGTGGATAAGGATTCATTTAATCGTAACTTTAGATGTTTATAGTGCAGTTTCCAAGATGATGCTTAATGAGGTAAGTAATTTTAGAGTGTGATTCATCTGAGAATTGAAATGTTACTTTAGAATAATATGGATCATATCTTTTGTTGACCATAAAGGGAGTCTAGCTGAGTAAATCAGTGGTAGGTATCTACACAGACCAGTGAACCTTTTTCTTTACATCTAATGTCACAGTGCTTTCCAGAGAACCCCTGAGTTTTGAAAAAGTCCTGAAATTTGCATTCAGTCACCTGTGGTCAGGGCAGACAGAGCAGAGGTGGTGCCTAACACTTTCTTGCAGTTGGCTTGTTTCTTCCTTTGCACTCATGAATATCTGAGATTTGGCTTCAGTCATCAATGACTGTCCTGGGAGGAACATCATGTAATATAATGGAAATGATAATTTTTGAACCGTTACCACAAACAGTAGCTGTATGGTAAAACTTGTGAATGATTTATATCTTAAAAGTGTAGTCTATGCCATACCACCTCTAAAATAAGTGTTTATGAAAATACAGCTCTGATTTGCGCATGAATGACAGAGGAATCTCAGTGTTTCTGGATTTTAATCCTTTTGTGAGGTTGTTTCAGATGTCACTGAAGTTGGAGTGAAACTGAGTGTTTCTTATGTTTATTTGGAAAAAGTTTCCTGTGTAGAGGAGGTGAGGGAAAGAACGTAGGAGAGTGATCCAAATGTGCAGCATAACGGACTGAGCACAGACTGGCCACATGGGTGGTGGGCATGGTCTGGACATTGGATTTGGAGCTCTGTGCATGTGAAAAGCAGAAGACAACAAAGAAGGCAGCAAGGAGACGGTAGACAAGAGTGCCAGTAGTGCTGAGGAAAAGTGTGAACATGCTTCAGGGTGGTGTACTGCAGGAGCATGCTAGCACTGAGGATGCTGTTCTGGTGTTTGAGTCCCACTGGTGAAAATCTCTTGCTTTCCCAGGCTCTTTCCAAGAGAAACCAGTTGGATTGCAAGTGTGCTGAATTAATCTGTTAGTTGTGCAAATTATTGTGTGAATAGTGTATATATCCTGCTGTTTTATAGACTTGCCTATGCTCTGGATGAAGAATAAATCTTTTCTTGTGACGTAAACCTTCACCCAATGAACACGTGTGCAATTTTAAACAAATGGATCACTTCAGTGATTTAAGGTGACTGTGGCTTAATTAAATTTCCAGAGAAGGGCCATGAAGGGACTTGACCATTTCTCAGCAAAGGCTGAGAGAGCTGGAACTATTCAGCCTGGATGAGAGAAGGCTCACGGGGATCTCATCAATGTACAGATATACCTGAAGGGAGGGTGCAAAGAGGATGCAACCAGGCTCTTTTCAGTGATGCCCAGTGACAGGACCAGAGGCACTGGGCACAAGCTGAAATACAGGAGGTTTCCTCTGAACGTCAGCAAGAACCTCTTTGCTATGAAGGTGACTGAGCACTGGCACAGGTTGTCCAGTAAGGTTGTGGAGTCTCCATTGTTGGTGATATTCAAAAGTCATCTAAGCATGGTCTTGGGCAGCCATCTCTAGGTGGCTCTGCTTGGGCTGAGGGTTGGATCAGATGACCTCCAGAGATCCCTGTCAACCTCATCCAGTCTGTGATACTGTGAGTTAGGTAGAACTTGCTGTTTGTCCCTCAAAAACTGTTGCCAGACTTCTTGGGAATTCTCACAAGGTTGTACAGAGCTTCTGACAAGGGTACTAAAGGACTCCCAGAAAATGCTGAAAATGTGGCTGGAAATACTACCCCAGTGACACTTGTGTGTTATGATGTTGGGTCAGATGGTGAAATCAGTTAAAACTGTTTTTGATAGATTTTCTGTGCAGTCAGGGCACCTGATTCATCGGCTTGTACTGGCCCTACTTACACCAGTGGTCAGTGAAGCAGAGCGGACGCGTTGGGTCTGTTACATATACTGCAGCAGGAGTAGCACAGTACTCACTGGCAGCAGTGTTTTACATGAAGAATTAATTGAGCAGTTAAGCTGTTGTTTGAGACCATGTTTCCTCTGGGTAGTGAAAGTTTTCGTCTGTGCAATGCTGAAATTCTGCTGCTAGACTAGAAGGTGCTTCATTGTGTGGTAGTCGTGGTGTTTTTTAAAAGACACTGATAATCATGGAGTTCTCTGGATCCATTCAAGAGAATGCCCAACCATTTGAAGCAGTAATGTCAGCCTTCTCCAGTGCAGCTGCTTCAGGTGTAGCAACTGGATGGGAAATGAAGACATCTGCAGAAAGCTTTCAAATTGATTTATGATCCTCTCTGAGGAAAATGTATTTAGCCCATAGTGACTGATTCTTCACAACTTGCAAATGGATTTATGAAGCAAGTAGTACTTGCATATCCCTCACGATTTGTTCTGTATGTATTGTCCTTGATGGTTGTTGTATATGTTACACTTATTGATAGTGTAACAGCAGATATAGTTATGGTAGATTACTCATATGCATATGTTTGTATGTTCATCATAGTGCTGATACCACATGTATCAAAGCAGTCCAAGAATGGGATCAATCTATCCCAGAAGTGGGAGGACAAACCAGAATGACCCCAGAAGTGGGCTGGGGGCAGAACCAATAAAGTAATAGGCAGTCTCACTTCAAAGATGATCCTTGTCATGGAGTTGGGACTCAGCCAGGCATCCCTGGCAAAAGTCCAAGAAGTTGTCTGGGAGATCTTGTAAAAAGTTCATGCAGGGAGCTTAACCTGTTTAGAAAAAGGAAAAGTACGTGCAGCACGGGAAGTTCTCAGAAGGAAAAACTACATTTTTGGCAAAAATTAAGCCCCTTTTATATCACAGAGTTGTAAGAGGATGTAGGACACCCACCTCTTCAAGCAGCCAGTAAGTGCTGTTAACTTCTGGTTTTCACCTCAGACTGCCAATAGATAATGATGATTTCTGTTCTCTCAGACCAATTTTTATTTTCCAGAGAGTTTTCCTGTTCTTGCACTTTGAACAGCCAGTGGCCATTACTGATTCTTACTTTCTCAGGATGTTTTCCCCTTTTTCCAGACTATTTTTCACCTTTTCAGATGACAAGTTGCTGTTACAGTGCCTTGATTTTGCACTTACTGATGGTATCTCAGGATGCGTCTGGTTTCTAGGCGCCCAGCTGCACTTCAAGGATGCTGGCTGTACCTCACAAGGATGCTGGTTCCCAGGCTCACAGGCCAGCAGGCATTTTCTCTGCCAGTATTTCAGGAGACATCTTCTTCTGTTTAGTATTTCTCCTCTTGTAAGCAGGTTGCCTTTAGGGTTGTTCACAGCAAGAGTCCTCTGCAAATACTCTGTGTGGTTTTGAATACCAAGCCTCAAAAGAAGTACAGCAGAGGATAAGCAAGCAGAGAGATAGAAAAAAAGTGATCTAGAGGGAAGGGGTAAAAAAAACTTCAGTGTGTTTTATCTAGAATAGAAAACAATGAAGGATAGTAAAGAAGGGACGGGGACAGGGGTCCCCATGCATGGGCAGTGATCACCCACGCTTCATTATATTTATTAATATAATAGAAAAATATTGGTGATCATTTTTATCAAGTGGCTTATTTTCTGGGGAAAGAAATGACTGCCATAATTATCTGGGGTACAACACGGACAATGTTGAAATCTGTTTTTTTTCCCTCATTTCTATACCATTATATGCCTCCACCTATAAGAAATGATGTGGAAATCCAGTCTGCTGATTCTCCTTACAAATGTATCCTTTAATACATGTTTCAATTCTTTTTTTTGTCATTTATGAACATCTTTGTACTAGAATCGGAGTAGAGACCTCCTGTGGGTGTGACGTAGGATCCTGCACAGCCATGTAACAGCAGCTTTGGTAGCTGGCCTAACTTGGCACAGAACTGAGCCTGTGGCCCAACGAGGAAAACTGCGTCCCTTTCACTTGCTGTTAAGTGACCCAAAGCACTGAGCACCCTGAGAAGTGTGCAGTGTGAAGGCACAGCATCAAGAGAGTCACTGCTACCTTTGGCCCAAACTCATGGATCTGACAGGATAGGACAGGACAAAGTCCCTAAACCCACATTTTTTCACCAGGCTTTGTAGTTACTAAAGGCTGGTCTCTGTCTTTACTAGGATTTCCTTAGAAATGTTTTTAAGTTGCTTCCCAGTACTTGGAGACCATTTTCAGGGCTCTTCCAAAGTCTGCTGAGTGATCTGTCTGGTATGCTCAGCAGGTTTGGGACCTTCCCTAAAGCAGGTCCCTGTATGAATCAGGTGCAGCTGGTTTTAGACCGTGGATAATGGTTTTTCTTGGGCATTGGAGCCAGCTTCTCGATAGTGGTGCTGAGGGATCAGTGCATGGGTTTAGGAAGTGAGAATTGCCATCTCCACTGTGCTGACTGGTGACGCCGTCCTTCCGGCAGCAGAATGTGACATACACATTTGCTTCCCTGCTGCACTCAGTTTCTCTCACTGGCCCATTTCCCAGGGTATGCCAGGTCCCTGGGTATTTGTGCTTCCTTTTGCTGTTGCAGTAGCCTGTGATGGGATGCAGCTGGAAAAATGACCTTCTCTTGATGGTAACTGTGCACCATAACTGGGGCACACAGTGCACCACAGGTCACAGTGAACATACTCAGCATTTCCACCCATGCTTGTCTGAATACATCTCTCTCCCGGCCTGGCCACTCTATCCCTAGGATTTCATCCACTGAATTTCTGCTTGAGCCTCGTTACGCTTTTAATTGACACAGGGCCTGCCAGACTCTTGCTCTCCTGCCAGCCCTAGCGATACTGAGGAATATTGTGCTCATACCATAACATCTCATGTACTCACAGTGTCTCTGTGATTCAGTGCTGAACTCAGGGGCATCAGTCCATCTACCTCACCACATCTCCTACTGCTCCCCCAAGATATCAGTTGTGGCAGCACAGGAGAGACCGTGTCATCGCTTCTGGCAGCTCCTAAGTGTTTTTTCTTGAAGAGGAAGAAAACCTCCCATGCTATTTTGTCAGCTGGGAAAGATTTCAAAGTTGGTAAATGTGCTTTCTTCTTCCCTGTTCTGTCAGAGCATTTTCTTGTTGCTGCCTGGCTGCACATCTTTACTCGTGTTTATAAAAGGTAGGGTCTAGCTCAAACAGAAGTTTGCAGCTTTGTGCTGGCTGGCACAGTGGTGTTTTCTGGCCTTGAAAAAAAAAAAAATCTATAAATGTAGGAATTACTTTTTTCTTGAAATTTTCCAGGACACCTTTTGCGGTATTTCTAAGCTGCCATTATGTGCTGGCCGGGAGAGTGTGGGGTTGCTTGTGCTGGCAGGGAGGAGGGTTCAGACCAAACACAAGGAGGAGGAGAGGGCTGCACCACCACGCTGACACGAGGGCAGTGGCATCCCCAGACTGAATGGCAGATGCTGCCTGTGCTATAGGTCATTTGAGAAGCGGTGTCTCTAAAACCAGCTTTCTGGTATGGAGGTGGAGCAGGGAGGTTGAAAGGCGTTTCCTGGCAGTGGGGACCTATTCTTGGGGGTAAGAAAGGAGGGAAGGGGAAAAGGAGTTCATTATGGAAAGGATTTTGTCTCCCAGTGAGGTTTTGCAGTTGTCTTGGGTGGGATCTGTATGCCCTTTTAATTGATTGGCAGGCGGTTCCTGCACAGAAGATGATGGCGAGGGACAGTTCTCCCATCCAGAAGCCCCACTGTGTGTGAGTGCAGCGTAAGAGCCCACTCTCCCACGAGCGCAGCCGCCTGCCTGCTTGGTTCCCAAGGTTGGGCTCTAGCACTTCTGTTAAACAGCAGTGAGCTGGAAAGACCTCCTAACTGGCTTTATGCAAATGGGACTGAGACATCTCATGCATTTGTATTTGCACACAGGCGCTGTCCCCTATCAAACAATAGATATTGTTTTGTTATGTAAATAGTGCCTAACTGATGGGGGCTTGCTGAGAGTTCAGCTCACTTGTACTGAATGGTTTTGACATGTATGTGCATGCATGTGGCGAAAGAGAGGGTGAGGGGAGCAACAAAGTTGTGAAATTTCAATGAGATAAGCCAAATAAAAAACCCCAAATCATGTTGCATGGAAAGTGGTAAGTTTATAGCCTGCATAATGAATAAGGGGGGGGGGGAGGTCAGGGCTACATGGCAAAGAGGTAAGGAAGAGAGGAAGAAAAACAGTTGCCTTTGCATGAAGAGATTAGTGATGTCTAACTGATGACTTGAAACTACCTCTTTGAGCTTCATTATTGGTCTCCATGTGTCTGTGCATCTCTCCAAAAGCGTTCTGCTCAGCAGGTGCAACTTTGGAGGCTGGTTTTGGTGGTAACAAGGCATCACCCAAGAGCTGCTGGGCAGCTGAGGATTTACATTCAGTGAAGCCAGTGGTGGAGGCTGGGAGGCAGAGCTGCGCTCAGTGAAGCAGTTGGGGAGTCTGTGGCCGCTGTCTCCCCATGTTCGTCGCCGCGTGGGGTTGGCTGTTGGTCGGGCTGCAGGTGGCCACCAGCTGCAGTGGAGCATGGGTATGAATCAGTCTGATCTGGTTGTGGTGGGATGTGTGATGAGCAGCTGTCATGCAGATGCTCCCTGGGAGGCTGCTAAGTCGTCATTGTTAAAGTAATTAATAGCAACAAGTGAAAAAAAGCTCAGAAAACATTTTCAGATGTCTCAGACTGAGCCACTTGGGGTGATGAATTGCATAATTGTCCATGTGAAAACAGAATCATTTTACTTGGTATAATAAAATATGCAATGAAAACAATAGGGGGAAAAAAGCAGAGACCAAAAGCTACCAGACTTTTATGTAGGTGTCCAGTTCAAAATATCAATTAGTATAATATCTAATGCAGGTGTCCAGTTCAAAATATCAATTAGTATAATATCTAACTCCAAAAATAGCATTGATGTTGAAAAGAAAAGTATGAATCAAAAGCATATTGTTCTTAACTTGGTGGGGCTTTGCTGTTTTCCAGATACAGCTGCTGCTGGTGTGGTTTTCATAATGACACCCTTGACTGGTTTTTGACTGACTTTTGGGGCAGGAAGTGGGTGAGAGGCAGAATCCTCCCTTTAATAAAATACATACATTTTTCCTGAGTAGTTTATACAGAACCCATGATGATGGAACTTGAGAAAAAAACACTTAAAGGAAAGCAGTGCTGCAGATCTTGGAAAAACCCCTCTCAAAGTCAGTTGAGGGAAATGACAGATATATCTGCATCCTGCAGAAAGTGATAAAATGAGTTGAGAAGCAAAGGAGAGATGGGCAGCATTTAGATGTAGGAAGTTTTCTTAGAAAGACTGTTATTATAAAATAGTAGCTATTATATGCTCTCCCATAACAAAATGGTACGACTCCATATCTTAACACTGAGCTATTCTAAAATACTTTAGAATAATTTAATTGCATTATTTATGTCATAGAATCATAGAATCCTTTAGGTTGGAAGAGACTTTTAAGATCATCAAGTCCAACAGTTAAGCCAACACTACCAAGTCCTCTGCTAAAACAGAATCAGTCACATAAAATGGAGCTACTAGGTGCTGAATGTTTTTCTTGGACTATTCAGCATCATTTCTGGAGATAAACTAGAGAAGAGAATTTGGGATCCTTTGCAGAAAAGTGGGATCCCTTTTTCTTTTTCTTTTTTTTTTTTTTTCCCCTTTCATCTCGTACCTTGGTACACACAAACTTCTATTAGCTATGTAAGCATTCGTTTATTCAGACGCTGCTTTAATTGGTGACTGTACTGAGAGTGACCTGTGCTCTGCCGTTGCATCTTTTTCATTTACTGCGGAGGACTTTTATAAAGTTGAGTAGCTCATAGCGCTTAAATCTTTCATCATTTTCAGCTTTTTTCTCTTCCCTGGAGAGGAAGCTTTTTTTTTTTTTTTTTTTTTTTTTTTTTTTTTTTTTTTTTTTTTTTTTTTTTTTTTTTTTTTTTTTTTTTTTTTTTTTTTTTTTGTTGTTGTTGTTTTGTTTTTTTTTTAATCCTTTCAGTGAATTTAGGAGAGGCTGTCACCTAGTCTTTCAGTTTCTGTATTTGGCTCTCAAAAAGCATTATTCCTGTGCTTTTTTGTTACTGACGTGTAGGTGATACGGCTGCTGAAGCGGCGTGGCAGCAGTTTGGAGGGGGGGGAGCTGGGGAGGGAGGGGGCAGATGCGTAGAGTGTTTTCACCCACAGTTGCCTGGCAGAGAGGCTGGAACTGTGAGCTTTACAACCCAGCTCTA
>NW_008597191.1:0-3798 GCF_000691845.1 Merops nubicus | reverse complement strand
ATAGCAATTGCATGATGGAGGATGCAGCAGTATGAGTGATGCACTCACAAACTCAAAAAGAGATGTAATTGTGATCACCTAGGTACCGTGTATGCAAATCTTCAAGTGCTTACTAAAATTAGGACCATTGTTAATATTGATGATTCCCACCAGGAGCCTGTAGCTCTCACAGGAGAGGCTGATGAGGCCTGGATGTTGCCAGGGTGACAGGACCTCCCCATGCCCATAACAGCAGCCCTTGAGGACACAGGGAGCATGGGGGTAACTGTTTAGCTACTGTGTGAGGGCCCTCTAGAAAGCCTGTAATTCCTATCCCCAGGACAAAGCAGGCTCCTGTAGATCAGATTGCACAGGAAAGCATCCAAGCAGTTTTTCAAGTCTCCACATAAGGATGTTTGGCAGCCTCTCTGGGCACCTGTTCCAGTGCTCTGTCACCTTCACAGCTTAAAACTGTTTCCTAACAGTAAGATGGAACTTCCTGCGTTCCAGTTCATGTCCAGTGACCTTTCTACCGTCCATGGGCACTACTGAAAAGAATCTGGTCCTATCCTCATGACAGCCACCCTGTAGATACTTATAAGCATTGCTAAGATTCCCTTCTCTGTCTTCTGTTCTCCATGCTAGGCAGACCCAGGTATCTCAGCCTCTCCTTGTTTCAGTCCCCTAATCATATTTGTAGCCCTCCATTGGACTGTCTTTCTTGAACAGGGGAACCCTGAACTCGACACAATACTCCAGGTGAAGTCTCACCAGGGACGATTAGAGGGGGAGCAGGACCTCCCTTGTTCTGCTGGGCACACTTTTCTTAATGTGCCCCAGGATACCATTGGCCTTCCTGGCCACAAGATCACACTGCTGGGTCATGGTTAACTTGCTGTTCACTGGGGCTGGACAAGGGCTCCTAGATCCTCCTCTTCCGTGCTGATTTTCAGCAGGTCAGCCCCTAACTGCATGGGGCTACTCCTCCCCAGATGCAGAAGACTACACTTGTCCTTCTTGAGATTCATGAAGTGCCCTTCTACTCAACTCTCAATCCTGTACAGCTCTTGCTGAATGGCAGCACAACCTTCTCGTGTGTCAGACACTCCTCCCAGTATCTCCCACCAGTAATCTTGCTGAGGGTACACTCAGTCCCTAATCCAGGTCATTGATGGCTATGTTGAACAAGACTGGACCCAGTACTGTTGCCTTGGGAACACAAAGCTTTACTGTGGCTCATTACACCGGAGCAAATAATTAATTCTAAGCACACTCTATCCATATTAGAAACAGGCTGTATAATTGCTGGTGTCCATCTTATCACTATCAAAATATTTTGCAGGATTTTTGAGCATACAGAATTTCATCAGGAACACAGAATTTCCCAAATAAATTTGTAACTTTTGCTAAGTCATATAAGAAGACACTGCAGTATCTACTCAAGTTGGTAGTAAAAATATTATGAAAAGCAAGGGAAAAGTAAAGAATAGCCTCAGGGATGTTAAGTAGTATTCTGAACCCTGCTACTGTGCTTCTTTTACCTGAGGAATAAATGCCACGTCACGGTGGTGTAGTAACAGGACATCATTGACTCACTATAATTAGAAAGGACCTGTAGGACCACTGAGTCCAACCTTCCTCCTATATTTCCCTAACCACTAGACCACAGCCTCAAGTGCTATAGCTACTCTTTTTTTTTTTTAACACCTCCAGGGATGGTGACTCCACCACCTCCCTGGGCAGCCTGTTCCAGTAATCACTCTCTCAGTGAAGAAATTCTTCCTAATAGCCAATCAAAAACTCCTCTGGTGCAGCTTGAAGCCACTTCCTCTCGTCCTATCATCAGTAATTTGGGAGAAGAGACCAACACCAGCCTCACTACAACCTCCTTTTAGGTAGTTGTAGAGAGCAACCATTAACAGACCTGCCATTGCTAGATCCTGACCCAGTACTATTGTATTACCTGAATGGCAACAAGATTACAGGTTATTCAGTAAATCCTGTAAATGAAGCACTTGTAACTTGTAACTCAGTCTGAAGCAGAGTGATCAAGTAGCAGAATTAATTGCATTAAAAGTATATAAATAATTAAGCTAGAATCTGGTGTTGGCCCAGCTAATAGAGCCAGTACCTCTAGGAGGGACCCTGTGCTTTCAATCTAGAGAATTATGTTTGGGTAAAAATACACAAAAGAAGGATAACAGGGCTTCAGTGGCAGGAAACATTTTTGCTATTGCTAATCTTTGTCAGTGGAAAAAAAAAAAAAATTACTTGGATCCATCACTCTCTCCTGAAAGCACTGACTAGTTTAAAATTGGAAGGAGGGAACCTCTTTTTCATTGAGGGATCATCAACCACTGCAGAGACTGATTCATTCACAGCCTTGAAGCTACACACAGCTAGTGGATTTGCTGCATATTCACTAACACTGTGTAAACTTTAAACAACAGGAGAGTGGAAAGGAATGCGATACTTTCGAATTGCACAAGGCGTTCTTCTTCTCTGGTGTGTTTTGCCTTCTGTCCTAGGAGGAAATTACTTTGTCCAATTCAGTTCTGTCTGTTCTGCAGTTCGCCAGGTACATTCTTCTCCCTCCTTACTTGACAGTAAACTGTTGCATTGGGTAAATCAGCTGCCTATTCTCTGACTAGCTGTCGTGTGAAGGGAAGGGGGTAGGTGTAGGTAAGGGAGAGACAAATTTGGTAAGAGACAAATCCCCTTGCTTTCTAGCCAGCCCTCAGATATTAGAGGGGCTGGGGAGGCTGAAATTGTCTCTTAATAGGTTCCAATTACGGCCGTGGCTATAGGTCTGACCCCAGCTGCACGAACAGCCTGGAGCTGTAGGTCCAGCTGCGTTCAGCAGCAGCCGTCGGGTGCACGAACAGCCCGGGTTAGTGACACCCAACACACAGAGTCTTTGTGACTGCCAGTGACAAATACACTAAGCTGCAGAATAGCTATAGAGCTCTAAAAAGCAATTGCAATTACAATAAAAATAATCTCCTGGGGAGAAATCACTCGGCAGAGCGAAGGCCACAAATCTTCCTCAAAGGTGCCCCTTCTGGGGAGGGGCAAGGAGAAAAAAACCTGTCAGCCTGTCCCTACAACTTGGTGCTGAATTCTTGTCCCACAAACTGGGTCCAAAAAGGGATGACATTTATACCTTTTTTTTCCTGTTATTGATGTATAAAGTGTGGGGATGGGGCTGTGGGCAGACAATTGTTCCATGTAATCAGCACGACACTCCCTTATCTCCACCTGCATCTGCATTTGCAGGGAGCAGACAACTGCCATGGTGAGATAGGTGAGGAAATGGGGTAAGCAGCTTCCGCTGCATTCCACCACATTCCTTATCCAGGTGTCTCGTACACAGACCACCGAATCTTTGCCCAGTCCCTGTGACTGCCCTGGCACCAGTTCTTTGTTTGCAGTGTCTAGCTTTTGTGATTTGGGCTTGTTTCGTGCTTGTTTTGTGCTTCCAGCATCTGACATTAGCTAGCTGTGAAAAGAGATGAAAGGGAGGTCCAAGAGTATATTAAAAAATTACTGGTCTGAAAAGGCTGGATATGTTTGGAAAAGCTCTGCTTCATTTCAGATTTTGTCTCAAGGTACTTTCTATACGGAATTAATTTCTGGAGCAAAAGCTAGGCAGAAACATAGGCTTTCTTGTCAAAGAAAGTAAAGGGGAAACAAAAAAAATCAGCTCCCAAGTCTACCATGAGACACAATACAGAATGAGCAAAGGTGTCTCTCCAGCAGCATCCTCAATCATATCCAAATGCCAGCATACTACTGCATCCTCCATCATGCAATTGCTAT
>NW_008597190.1:86618-112475 GCF_000691845.1 Merops nubicus | reverse complement strand
CTCCTCACAGCCACGTGCTGGGTTCTGCATGGATATTAAAATGGATTTTAAATACCATAGAGTTATATACTTCAATGTTTATTCTTGTAGTCATTGAAAAATACTAATGAGGCCCTCTTAGAGGTTCCTTTTGTTTATGGAAATAAATCTGCAGGTTTTTTCCAGCCAGGTCAAACCTTGTACTTCCAGTAGCATTTGCCTCTTTGCAAATGCTGTGTCAGAAGCAAGGACTTCAAATTGTGTCGTTGTATTTGCTGCCAGGCGTAATTCCTGTACTTATTCTAGACATCCTTGAACTTAGCAACAAAAAGGACAGATGGCCAGTGAAGCAGCCTGACTTGGACAAATTGAAACCTCTTAAGACTATCTGTGTTGATTTGGGTTTTATTTTTATGGTCATATTTTGTTTCATTTGTGATGGAAATGAGGAATGCAAACAAACTAGAAGGTAGTGAAGCATCACTGGCCACCAGAGTAATGGATTTTATAGTACATAAATTGTCCTTCATGTAACAAGGGAATTTCCCAGATAAAACATAGGTGTGGGTGTGTTATCGGGCTCCGCTTGCTGCTTTTGTTGCTTGCCAGAGTTAATATGGGCTCGGAAATCCTATTTATCACTATTTCCCCCCAGTGGAGCTTGTCCAATGTGCTTTACCTTAATGCATTCTAAACATCTGCATTCAAATAATTTATTCATAGGCTGAAATCTCTAATCCCAGTCTGAGGTGCAGAAATGTTTACTGGTCACTTATACTCTGTAAGTCTGGGGCAGTGACAGGCAGGTCACACAATGTTGTCCTTTTTCATACAACTTTTGGAACAACACATTCTTAGTCATTTTATCAAAGAGCTGGAGGCATCAGTCTGCGTAGATATATTGAGAAACAGCTAATGGACAGAAAGTACCTGCTCCGACACATTAATTCCCTTCCCTGTCAGCCTGCATCATTGCAGAGTGTGCATGATGGGAAGCAAGGTCCCATTGCACTATGGCACCTGCTGCTTTTCCATCTGCCGAGCGCAATAGCTTCTTTGATTGCCCATTTTTCAGCCTAATGACTTTATTCCTTTCTCTTTGTAAAGTTTTTACTTTTTTTTTTTATTGTTATTTCAATAGTTCTCATTGTTGGTTTTTTTTTTTTGTTTTTTTTTTTTTTCTCGTTTTCTCCTCTCCGGTGGGCACTTAGAGTGATAATAAAAGAATAACTAACAAAATAATATTCCAAACCTGCGCCCAAATTCTGTGTGCCCCAAGTGTTGTGTTTCATAATTTATTCTGATAAAGTTGTCATGGTGATAATGTCTCTTGAGAATGAAAGTGCCGTGTGCCTGGCTGATTACAGGAAACAGCTCAGATGGTACATAAACTGGTAAATATTGAACCCATGGGCAATAACATTACCCGTATTTTGTCCATTTATTTATTTATTTAATGTAGCTCTGGTCAGCTTGATTGGGAAAAAAGTGTGACTATTCATATTTTACTTCCCATACACTTAGATTTGTGAGGATGTGAGACAGGCTTCTGTTGTTTTTTCTTCCAAATCCAGTGATATAAATGTTGGCGGAGTTCCCTGAAATAGCCTTTGAATTCTGTCTAAAGCTGTTGATTTGGCTGGATTAGTCAAAGCAGCAGATCATTATTACATATCGAACATCTGTCAAAAATAGAATTTGCAATTAACAGATGTATTATCTCTAAGTTGTGGCTTCAGATTCTGTATGAGAGAAGTACCTTTAGGATTCCTGATAAATGATGATTTTGTTTATTTCAAATATGGAGATAAAAGCCACGCTTTTAAATATAATTCTCTTCCATCAAGGAGAAAACAGAATAATGTTTTTCATTCCAAACACTGAGCATGTTAAAATCTAAGCATACTAGTGCACTCCTTGGAGTCCCTTTGGAAAAAAAAATCTTTTGGTGGTGAAACTTGAAATTACGCACTCCAACAGAGAAATTGTAGATTCTGAAATGTTTTTCTTGTGCATTTGTTGCATAGTGCAGTCTTTAGTCTCTATTCAAGAAAAAACAGGCAAAAGGATGCAATTTTTATACAAATATGCAGTATTAGTTACTAGCAATATTTCAGGTCTTCCTCTATTTCTTTTTGCATAATAGTTTTATTTATATCTGTTAAGAGATTTAGAAAGGCACCAACAAATTTAAAGTGTACTGATCTTGGGTCTGGGGATCTACCTTGACTGACTTCCATTGGAGTTTTGAAAAATATTGCTCATTTCAAACCCTATGTGTCCAGCTTTTTCAAGCAGTCCTAAAAAATGTAGTGAATCAGCTTTCTGTAGTGCCCTTTAAACACCTTGAGAAAAACCTTTCCTTAGAGATAGAAATTTAAGGCCTGACACATGTTTGAAGGATGTATGTAAATGTACTGATCAGCACAGTTTTGCACGAGATCTGTAACTTACGTGAACTAAGATCAGATTATACAGGGACATGGAACTGCTTGGAGATTCTCCTGAGCAGATGGGAAGTGCTATTAGTGTAGTGTTTTAACCAGTGTAGCGTGCATGAGCCGAGAGGAGAACTGCTGGCCAAGTCCGGAGCAGCTGATGGACTTGCAGGTGGTGAGAAGCAGCTTCTGCGAAGGCTTTTGAATAGCGATCCACTCTTTGCATCAGCAGTAACATAAGGTAGCAAGCTTATTTAACAAACCTTAACAACCTTAGTTGTGTGAGGAAGATGGGTCATTCAAGGACATGTCTGATGCTACACTCAGATTCAGGTCTACATCTGCTCTTTGTATGTGCTGACCAAAACAAAGCAGACAAACAATTTTTCCAGGTAAGACCTGTCGAGCAGGGCAGCAGCCGGAATGCCAAAAACATGTCACTGAAGTCTTTCAAGGTCATGTCAATATGAGCACAGAGTGCAGTATCCTGTTATGGACACCCGTGAGAGGCAGCAGCTCTCAGTTTGTAGCACCTGCTGAATTCCTAGGAAGGGTCTGTAGATCTTTCTGAAACTTTCATTAATACCCTCTCCTGGTAAGCAATAACTTCTTTAGAAGTGATTATATTTAGAAGACTAGTACAAGGGCCCTGATCCAGTTAGCAGCCTGTTTATCACGGCTTCTTGCACAAGGTGCATGTGATAGAAGAGAGGGGACTGTAATGCACCAAGTCAGATGATCACCATATTATTTAGGGGCCTGTGCTTCTCTGTGCACAGGTTTGTTTATGTAGGCTGGAATGTCCTGGGTTCTATTCACCTGCCATGCTGCCTCTCTGTGACTGAGTGACTAAGATGTCACAATCATAGCACTAAGGCACTGAGGAGTGCCTGCAGGATCACAAACCTGATGCAGAGCAGGTGTCTACTCTTGAACTGAAACATCCCATCTGTCCTCAGGGCTTGGAGCATCATGGAGCTTTAGGAGATCTATTTGCTTCCACATGACAGGTGGTATCAAGTGTATGCATGCTCACTGTTCAGCGTGTACCCTTGCATGCTCCTTCACTCATCTGTTGCATGCTTTGTTATAATTCAGAGGCAAGCTGGTTCCTTACTGCTGCTGCTCCAGGCGGTTCTCAAATCCTGCTTTAGGGATGCTTGTTACTATACTGCACACTTGTATCACACATGTAGCAGAAAGTGCCTTATATATGAGTGTTTAGCTCAATTGCAAATTCTTTGTTACACTGTGGCAGGATTATATTGCAGAATTATGTGGGAGGATAATGAAGCAGAGAGGAAGAGAAAGGGACTGAACATGGGAAATAGGTTTCCATAATAAATATGACACCTGACTTCATAAAAAGAATGTGAGGGTTGACCTTAAAACTTTCAAATAATTGTGTTGGTTTGGTGTGGTTGTGGGGTTGTGTGTGGTTGGTTGGTTTGTTTGTTTTTGTGGTCGTGTTTTTTTGTTTTTGTTTTTGTTTTTGTTTTTGTTTTTTTGTTTTGTTTTGTTTTTCTGTTTCTACTACCCAAAATTTCCTTTATTTTGAACATAGGTCTGAATAGGTTTGTTTGTTGACCACAGGGTCTGGCATTGGCACAGATGCTTAAAACAGGCAATTCCCAATCTACCTTTTGCTGTGCAGAGCAGGGTTTTGTAGATGTCTCAAATCTTTCAGTGTTGTCTCTTTCTCATGCTGAGGAGGCACAGCCTCATTTCAGCCATTCTTTCCTGATCCGGGTGACACATCTGACTGTGTATTGCAATTGCAAATATATAATCCCTAATTTGGAGAAATGCAGTTTGTCACACTGTCATGGAAGAACCTGAGTATCATCATTGCAAGCTATGTCTCTGTTGTAGAGTGCAGAACTTCCCAGCTCTGCTGCAGAGAGCCTCAAGGGCTGATGCTCAAGTTTCTTGTTATTTCTCACACTTCCCTGCTAGAGGCATGGGGGGGCTGGGAGGCTCAGCTCACAAGCCTTTTAATTCCTCTTGCTAAAAATCACCATCATCCTGCCAGAACTAAAGGTCAAAGACATGCACTTGGTCAAGGTCCTGGTTGCACCTTTGTTTTGTTTAAATTAATAAGTTCACCTTCTTTTAGCCAAAATGTTGCCTTTTAATGGGTGTTTCACTTCTTGTTTTAGGACAGAAGTATTCATTTCTTCTTAGAAATTTGGAATTGCTATCTTAAAGATACTCCACTTTTCAACAGTCCTTTCCCAACATTAGTCAAGTTAGTAATCCTTCTGTGTCCTGTAATGTTTGTCATGGATTTGGAATTTAATGAAATCCCCTCATCTTATACCACTCAGGGGGAGTTATAGCTTTTGCCATCCCAAGGTGTCAGTCACAAACTCCCATTGGACTGAGATTTTTCAGTAGGGCCAGGATTTCACCGATGTCTGTGCAAGAACAAATTGATTCACAGCCCTGAGCTGCTGCACCAGAGGGGAGAATTAACTGTGTCTGCAAGCTATCAAATTGTTATTAAAAAAAAACCTGGAAACTTATTTTAAAGTCAGTGTGAAAGTATTCAGTCCCTGACACTTCTCCGTTCCTTAGGAGAACTTACAGTATATTTAGCTCTTTGACAAGGTTATACATTACACCTAAAAAGAAAGGGGAAGGAAACACTCCACACTGCAGACAGAGCCTAGAATTATCTTTAATAGGTGGAAGACAGCTGTGACCCCAGCTCAGTGCTGTGATGGAGAGCTGCCGGTGTGACAGCTCCTTTCTGCACGCTCAGACACAATGAGACAGATGGAAGCAGAGTGGCATTCTCCTACTTCCCATTCTGCAGGAATCAGAGGGAGAGTCAAACTTGGTAAAAGCAGAATGAGACACTTTCAAGGTACTTTCAAGTAACTTGAAGCATTTGAAAGACAAGTTTCCATGTTATCTGAACACCATTGACAGGAAAACGAGAAAAAGAGCAAAAGCTGTTACATTTCTTCCTACAAATGACTGAAAAAACTTCATTTTTTTTTTTTTTCTCCTCAGTTGAATGTCTGAGAATATCTCTGTACACATTTATTCCATGGAGGAATGAGCAAGGGGTTTGGGAGGGGTGTCACTGAATAAGTGTGAAGTCCCACTGAAGGGAAGTCATCCCCTCCCAGCTCTCCCAGCCTTTAAATGCATTCTGTTAACAGTCCTAACCAATAACTGTGATCAGTAGAACTGAGCTGCCAAACAGGCTAGTCAGGCACACCCCCCAGCTGCCAAAACAAACTGGTCAGGTTTTTAAAGACTTCTGGTATTTATGAGAGCTCAGGTAACATGCTAATTACAAAGCCATGAAATTAGTTGAGAACAGTTTATTATTTAAAGATCTATAGGTATTTAAAGCAGTTGATAGAAATTTGGGGGTTGGGTGTTTTAAACTATTTTTAAGCAAAAAGTAAACAGCCCTATTTAAAACTGCATCAAACTGATGTGTATGCGATAGTATGCACATAACATATAGTTTGAGTAGCAGCTTTCCTGTGCGATGGTTTATGAGCTGAGGTTCTAGCCTTCCGTAGTTTAAACCTTTTGGTCTTGAAGCTCTTATTTGGTATTTGAATCAATTTGGTTACTGTTGCAGACTTGCACACGTTGTTCCAAGCAAGTTTCTAGCAGGTTTTGAATCCCAGAGCAGATGTCCCTTTCCTCTAATAGGACATTTTGATTTTCAGTGGTCATAGCAACAAAATGCCTTCCTTGGCCTTCTTGAAGAAAACCTTGATAGGAAAAGCATTTTAATTAAGAAAAAAATACTAATTAGCCACTGCCTGAAGTGACGATAAGAGTTTCACTTCATTAGCGAGGCTGGGTGTGTTTGGAGAAACTCACCTGGCAACAAGGGGACTCGTTTTTCAGGCTGTTTTCAATATTTCTCTTTCTGCAGGGAGAAAGCAATCTTAATTAAAACCTGTGAAAAGCAGGGCATTTTTAGCTGGTAATTTACAGAAGTTTGAATAAGGCAAGAGAGGAAAAGACACCTTTTGGCAAATGATGCATATAGATGTCTGCCAGCAAGTCTGTACTTAGCAACAGGAGCCTGAGAGGCTGCTGTACTGCTGGAACTGCAGGGTTCTTCTGAGATGAAGGCTGTGGTCAGTGGTGTTTGAGAGCATGTGTCCCCTGGCCCAGACCTTTAAGCCCTTCCATCCCAATTTCTAATACACAGTGTACACTTGTCAGGAATAATCCATGCTGCTGCAAGCCAGAATTTCCTGGTCCCATATGCTGTCTGTGCACCCTTCTCAGGGCTATTCTGCTTAATTCCAATATCTTTCTGTCTTTGCCCACAGCTTTTTTTTCCTAGACATTTCCAGGGATTCTTTAAAGATGGAGAATAAAAAGATTGTTTTCAGTACTTAATGCTTGATTCATGGCCTTTGCTCTTTCAGTCTCTTGGGCTGCCATACAAACCCAGCCTCAGGCATAGCTCAAGCACACACTATTCAACCATCATAGCTACAAGGAGATCACAATGCAGTGTGATCTCATTCCAGAGGGGTTCTTTCATGTCAATAGCTCCATTTAGTGCTTTCTCCTAGATCAACTTGATTTTTTTCACTTGCGTGAGTTTCAATGATTTGGGTTTGTGGGATTTCTCTTCCTCCCCCTTTTTGTCAGTTAGAAAGACATGATTGTCCTTCCCAGCCAAATGAGCCCATTCAGGTACTTGATAGAGGACTCATGGTCCAAAGTTGCCATGTTTTGACAAGCCTGATTGTTGGATTAGGTGACTGGCAGCTCTTTCAGGGCACTTGTTAAGAAGGTTGAAAATCTGATTAATGATTGTTAATATTGAATGTTTGTACTGTATTGTTAATGCTGGATTAAGGGAGGGTGTTTAAATAGTGACTTCTTTTTGCAGATAACGAAAGAGTTACAGGCAAATGCTGCTGATCAGGTAGATGCTAAAGATGGAAATTTAATGGAAGACTTCTGAACTGACAAGACTGGAGCTTTTTGGAGGAGCTCAGGAGTGGCCAAGTCAGGTGGCCTTGATTGAGTCCATTGAAGGTTTAGTGAGCCTCAAGATTACACTGCAAGAGAACTAGCTTTCCTCTGTGTTCTACACTACTTAAACTACCTGCAAAACCTCTGATTTAATTGTTTTCCAATAGGACATAGTGATGTTGTCAGTGATATTAATCTAACACAACCTTTTTCTTCTTTTTGTCAGTATTACTTTAAAACTGAATAAAAAAGAGTTGGCAGCAGTTTAGATGTCTGGAAAAATCATAAATAGTAACATCCTTATTATGTGGGTGACAATTGAGATTATTTCAGCAGTGCTATTTATAGTAAAGCTTTTCTCCTTAAAATTGTTTAATTAATGCAAACACTGTGAACTGCTGTGCTGATAAATCCTTTTCATTTGAAGAAGGGAAAATGGGTTGCGGGTTTGTTTTTTTTTTGTTTTTTTTTTTTTTTTTTTAAACATGGGTCAAATGAAGCTAGATGCACAGATACTGAATAAAAAACAGGGCTGATGTTTCTAGATGCATTGTGGATTATGTCTTCAAGAAACGTCAGCTAGAGCTATGCAGTGTGGCATTTTGGTCCCTAGCCAGCCGACCCGCAATACTTCAAAATCAAGCTACGTATATACATTTTCCATCTGTAGTAGCAGACAGTAACATACACCAAGCTCTGATCTTTCCTTCTTCATGGTTCCTATTGAGGGTACTTACGTGGTAATTATTGTAAATGCAAAATCTGTCCAGGTTGTATAGTTCTTGCTTCCAGAAATGTGTTGATACTTAAACTTCATCACTGCTTTGTATTTGAGGGTGATTTAAAAATATTATGCAATACATTCATGTCTATTTGTAGTAAAGAAATTGTTAAGAGTAATCTGAAAGATCCAGCATCTAATATTATTAACATCCAAGTTGATGTCTTTCTCTTTACTCTTGCTCTTTAAGGTCTGACAAAGTAGACAGTAAGCAAGTCGGCTTTTCCCATTTTCCTCCATTCTGAGGGATGGTTCCATGTGCAAATACTGTTCCTTGTTTAGAAAAGCAGGGCTACCTGCTGCAGCCTATCTCAGTCTCAAGTGGCATCAGGTCTTTGGTTTAGACTTGAGCCTAAAGAGTAGATTGTTTCCTAGTATAATGTGCCAAACATCATATCAATGAAAGTGCACACATTTTACAGGACTCGTAGTTGCAAGGCAGCCATGCCTATTAAGTGTCCAATCAATCTAATGCTAAGATACTCCATCAACACGAGCATGTTAGATGTCCTTGCAAGGTCGGGATAATATTTACTATGGTATCCTGGTAAAATAACTTACCAAAGCATTCACAATAACTAAAATACCTTCAGATGGCGGATATTAGTGATTCTTGGAAAAGCGAGAGTCTTTACTTGGCTAAGTACTTAGCAAGTACTGTGCTGCTTTCCTTCCTTTGGATGAGACTGTTATACACACCCCCATCACTTCAGAATAATAAATAATATTTTTGCATAATTCCCTATGTATTATTGACAGGACTGGTTAGATGATACACTGTGCCCTTAAATCAGTGGTTTCCACTTAATGGGTAATTGAAATCTTTTACAGGCATAAAATACAAAGCCAGTTTGTAACAAGACAAGTCACAAAATTTGCTTAGTCTCCACATGAGTAATTTTGTTTCACTGAAAATAACACAGCTTTGCTGGAAGCTCATGCTGGAAGTTAGGAGGGTATTATCATAAATTGTTTGAAAAATCTGTTGCTCCTAACCTTATTTTTTCTCTCTATGCTTGCCATTTCCATATCTGAGCATAAACCCATGCGAGTACAATTTTTCATTGTTTTAAGTGAAGCAAGGTTTATCAGGAAAGTTATATCTTTTATTTGCCTAACTGATATAGTCAGGGGCAAAACAGACATTTTGGCATACAGTTCCTCAGATCATTGGAAATGGTTTTGGGTTCCTGAAATCTTGTCTGTGTTCTTCTAAATATGTCGAACTAATTGAAAAAAATTTAAATTGCCCTACATACCTTGTTTGCTTAGATCCTTCGACCATAATATAATAACATTATTAAATGTATAATAATTGTATGTGAATAATACATTCTAGACAAACTATCCTCAGTTTTCTTGTAGAATATATTGTCCAAAAGCCAGAGAAAGTACAAACTAACCTAATTTATTCTCTTTCAGTAGAAAAGCAATGCTGTGGACTATCTAGATTCTTAGCCAACTCCTTTATTTTCCCTGTTTCTGGAAGTCTTCAGAATTTACATAAAATTTACGTATCCATTCAGAAAAATCCTAGTTGCGCTGCCTTATGATTCTCCAGTTGACCAAAACTGTAAGAATTCATTTCCTATCTCTTACAATTTTATGTAATATTGTATTATGTCACAAACATATTATATGTTCTCTACCATCAGCACTGAAAGGTTGAAGCTGCAGGTGGTAGTCTTTTCAAATTTATTTTTGTTCAGAGTATTCTTAAAATTTCAAGTGATGATGGTGAAAAAGTCAAAGATAGTGTGCAACAAGATTCCAGAAATGTCCAGACCTGTTCAACTAAGGGGTAGTCAGAGGCAAACCTGTCTCAACTCCATTGACACAGAGTTGTGGCTTAGTGGGTTTTATCTCTCTCTCTAAGAACCATGACTTGGTGTAAGTGAGAAGCTACTCTGTTTCTCTCTCTGAGAGGAAGTTCAAAGATAGGAATTAGTAAGCAACGAAGTTAAAAACACTGGTATTAATAAGCTCATAGCTGGACTATCATTATAGAGCAATCATTTTTTTCAAAAATCGTTTATACATCTTTAAAGTAAGTTTTTCTTCTTGTTTAACATACATGCTGGAAGTACATTCATGATAGAAGCAAAGTGGAATTTATTTTGCAGATAGCCAAGAATTACTTCATCTGAAAGGCGTAACACCTTATTATCTGAAACCAATTACTGCAGGGGTCATCACTGTGAATTGAAGGTGGTGAAGGTGTCTGTATGGGAACGAGAGAGGAGAGGCTGCTGCTGCTGAGAGGAAAGGAGCTCCAAGTCTCAGATGCAAATTGCCAGAGACAGGGGTGGCCATTCAACTGGGAAAGAGGGCTAAAGCCTCCCTTTGTCTGGACTGAATGTGCCAGCCACGCACATCTCCTCCAGCAGTAGTGCTGTGGTTAACTTGGACTAGACAAGGTTTGTAGGGAGAAGGTGTACAATTTATTGAACCAAATGGCCTTGATGTTTGCTCCCTTGTACTTTGCATCATCTGCCTTCATGTACAGCACCCTAGCTTGGAAACTCCTAATATCAAAAGTAAAAAATTACATGGAGTGTGATGTCACTATAGAAAATGAAATTTTGTTTTGGTATAAATTGAAATTATATTTTCATTCAGTCATATTAAAATGTTTCAGCAAATTCAAAACAATGCTGATTCAACTTTTTTAAACTGCATTCAGTTATAATACATAATGATAATGCTCTGATGCTATAATAGTAATCATAATACACAAAATATTTTAGCTGTCATTTCAATATCAGAAGACTGACCTTCCCTAAATGAAAAGTTTCAATGATTTGCCAATACAGTTCAGGAAAAACCCTTGCACAATTCCAAAACTTTTATTTTACTCTTTTGTGGAAAATCTTTGTCTAGAATTTTGACTACTCCTATCTGCAGTGTAATGGACTTCTGGCTCCAAAGTTTTTTTTTTCTTTTCAACATGTGCTTTGAATGATATTCGGTTCTTTTACATCTGGGGGGTTTGGGTAGATCCAGTTTAAATCTGGACAATATTGAAATTTATGTGCTGATTTTCAAACCCTTTTGCATTCAGTGGATTATGCTCATTAGATATTAGGGTTTATTTTTGATTTTGAGATAATTTGGTTTTAGATGAAATCTCTGTATTTAATACATCTTCTGAATACTCAGTCGTTAGGTTGCTCTAAACCCTAATCCAGCAAAACATTTAATGATTTTTATAATTTTAAGCATATAAGGAGTTCAGTTAAATTCTAAGTGTTGTTCGTATGGTACAAGACATGAGAGTATTTAGAATTAAAAACAAGACCTTTAAGTAATACAGAAAATGCACTGGTAATGTTGGATTTTGAAAGGCAGATGTTTGACCCTAACTTTACCCATTTTAGTTTACTGTTTTCCCTCCTTGCAAGAGGTTTCCTAAGGTTTACTGAAGGTGTCTAAAACAGGCTGTTGCTTTTATCATCCGTGTTGTTCATATAAAAGCAATGATTTGTATCCTGATGTCATCACACTGACTTTTGTTTTTGTCGCAGAAATGCTCTAATGCTGAAGTCTAAGTGTGGTTTTTAATAAAGACACTTGATAGTTCTTTGTCTAAACATCACTTAGATTGTCAGCTGTTGTAAAATGGCTGTGGTGGGACCTAAACCTCAATGAAAAATCACAAGTAGTTTCCGTTGTCTAGCTTGTTATCTAATCTGGTATTTGTTAACTGCCTTTACCAGACAATGAGAATGGCTAAGTGCTATACAATTACATTTTAAAAGATTCTATTTTTATGGTGACTGCTGAAACAAAAGTTTCACAGGCAGATACATAGGTATCCTTTACTATACTTGCCAAAGTCTTTTAGTGATGGTGAGTTTAAGGTAGCATAAACACCTTCTTGGTGCTCAGTGAGAAGTGACTTGGTGTGTTAAGGGTGAGCCCTTAAATGTGCATTACTTTTTTCTCCCATTGCCTCAAGCTCACCATGGTGATTTTTCCTTATTTCCAAATGTAGGAGAAACAGTGTGGTCATCTTGATGGCAGAGAAAGTGTCATTAAAGTAAACATAATTTTGACAAATATTGTATCAAAATTCAGTATGCTGAGGAATTACAAAACAGCCTGCTGCTAAATGTGTGTGAGCTTCAGGACTTTATGGATCCTTTGAGGCCTCCAATATAAAACAGGATGCTTTTTATTAAAAAGGTTTCAAGTGCTGTAATTGGGACTTAGGTTTAAAAGGACAATGCCTCCTTCCATTCTGTAGGAGAGTATTTGCACATTTGTAGGAACTGGCTGGGCTGTATAACCATAATATTTTGTGACTGGCTGCATTAAGTTGGTGAATCAGCTAGATGGTGATTCAGTTCAGGATCACCATTAATTCACTGATTTTTACTGACTCCATTTAAATTTTGACCTTTGCTTGTATCATCTGATTTCAGTTTAGTAAGTGTTTACAGGAGAGAACAGTAGTGATACATGAGGTCTTAAATTCTTGTTGTTTTCAGCTCTTAAAAAGCCTGTGAATAATAGACAGAAGCTGTTATTCTTCCAACATAGCAGCTTGAATGAAAACTTCCAAGTATCTAAACAAATGAGGCAAGAAATCTGAGGGCCACTTGGATTTTTGTCAAAGGATATATAATTTGGTATAACTGGGTTATCAGATCAGAGACTTACTGTCCAAATCAAATGTGGTAGAAAATGCCTTCTGTGGCCCCAGAGCTGAATCAGAAATGTTTAGATGGTTAAGCATTTATAAGAGTTTTGGAGGGATGTAAATCAGGTTTACAAAACTTATTTCCAACTGTAATTACTTTATAAAAACAAATGATACAGTATTGCACCTAGGCAACAGTGCCAAACTAGCAGGGCAGAATAAAGGATGTGAAAGAGAAAGACACATGAGAGATAAGTAGTCATAATTTGTTTGCAGGCTTTGTTTCATGATTCTCTAACATATTTATCAGGGAAAAAGCAGAGGGATTTCAAAGCGACTATTCTGGGCACTCCTCCAGAATTAAGTGCAGCTGTTTATGCCTTAAAGTCAATTATTTTTCTTGTTTGTTCTCTAATCATTTGTGATTTGTAGATGCCACAAAATAATCCATGAAGAGCTAATAGAGTAAGCATTATTCCCTGTAGAATTTTTTTGAATATTCATTGTATGCTTAAAGTTTGTATAAGGTAGTTCTGTGAACTCAGCAGTACTGAGAGGGCAGCAATGTGTGAATTTAAAGCCTTTTAGTGCCACTAAAAATTAGTATTATTTCTTTTTAAAATTGCTTGGTTTGTTTTCCCTTCTGGCACCTGTTACTGTTGGGATAAATCTATTAAGATATGGGCCGAGTCAGTGTGAATCTATTGCACTATGATCTTTTTCCAATTAATATTTCAGATGTTCTCTCTGTCACTGTAATGGTGTGAGTACCTCTGTCCATCTGACACTGGCTTGTCTGCTGCTGAATCCTCACCTTGAGAATTTCAGTAGTGGCTTAGTGATTAATAGAGGGCTACAATGAAAGAGAGTTTCAATGAGGGATGCTCACAGCAATCGTTATGGTTTTTAGTTTAGCATTGTGAGCTTTGGGTAGCCTGAGTAAAAGCCCAAGTCATCCACATTTTTCAAGACATTAATCTTAGAAATCTGTTATTGTGTGAAATGTATAAAAATAGCTCAGATGAGTCCCTGTTAGTCCATACCAGTAAAATAGAATGTACCAGCCAAAAAATACTTCAGGTGCTACTAGATGACAAGTCTGTCCTTGATCAGTACCTCTCTCCCTTCAGTAGTTAGTGCAGGATTTCCAGGACTGGCATATCAAGCCATTCATATAGGATCTTGTAGAACTGCCTGACTGAATGGTGCACGTGACAAAAGCCCTTTGTTTTGTTTCCTGCTGCCTTTAGTTCTGTAAAAGCAGAGAAATAAAAACCAGAGGTAATAAACAGGCTGGTTGTGCCTGTTAAAATTTACCATCCTTTGTACTAGAAGAGAGAAGACATACGCAAACACAAGGGCCAGACTCACTAGTGGGACAAGAACAGCTGTGGCTTTGTACAAGAAAAGAAAAGAGGAGGGGGTAATACAAGAATAAACCCAAAAAAATTCATGGGGAGAGAAAGAAAAGATGTCCAGTAATAGAGAAACGCGTAAAAGAACAAGAGGGACAGCGGGGAAAGACGTACAAAAGGCCTGTTTTCTACTTGACTGCCCATGTTTTGGAGGCAGACTGCTTTCGTACAATAAGACGCTGGCATTAAGACATAGAATTCAATAAGACTTAAAGGCAGCTTGTATCTGAAAAGCTTTACTATGAGCCCTGTCCTTCTCTCCCATTCCCATTTTGATTATCCCAACAGAGAGCCTGATATTGTTTTTAATTTGGGCATGAGGCAAGCAGAAAAATTTCTACTGGAGTGGTCAGTTCATCAGTAGCACTGAAGGTGCCTAATTCATCTTGTATTTTCCAATATAAATCAGGGAAGATGCAGAGGAAATTGAGTGTGAGAAGGGAGTAGGATTCTGGATCCACTTCCCTTCTAGAGGCAAAGACTGTAAGTCAGTGTGTTCCTGCCTGTGCATCTCTGCTAGTGCAAAAACCCAGGTGACTTGCCTGTGGTGTATAATAGATGGACAGCTACTGTTCATGTCTGGTGTTTTGGGTTTTTTTGTGGGTGGGTAGGGGGTTCATTTTCAAAGACTTTTCTCATTATTCAAAGCTACATGTGATGACATCTTCTATCAAAATTGGCCCCATTCTCTTTCCATTTAAATCAGGGATGTAACTTTGGTTCCATTTATGGTGTGCCCTCTTTATGTCTGATAGCAGTAGGTGAGAATAACAAGCAATACACTCACTGTAAATCTTTTCTTATTCCATAAAATCAGAAACTACCTCCAGTTTGCTTTCTCAATTGTACAGTGTATTAGTCTTCTGATTTTGTTTTTAAGGGAAGGTCGGGTTTTGCTTTTGAAAAGATTAGCAAAAGGCCAAATTCCCTGCAAAGAACAATGTGCTGAGTGGCACAAGGGCCCATCACAGTGACTGACACAGAACAGGCAGCTTTGGTGCCCGGCACAAACTTTGCAATATCTTGTTACCTTAGACTCAGTTAGATAATATGCTATCTAGGACACAAAAGTGCAAGATGCTTTATTTTGTATCTCTTACTATAAAACTAGATAAAACCAGGAAATGTAATAAAGTGCTGAATAAATGCCAACTACATGTTTTCTATAGTATTATTCCATTAGCTGCCAGCATATTCAGCTTTGAAAATAAGTAGTTGCACAGAGATAGTAACTGGTGTCCATGGGAATTTTATCACAATTGAGATTGCTTACTTACTTATTGATTAAAACATTGTTTAAGACGCTTTGGAAACATGAGTATTTAGAGGACAGTCTAATAATTTAACCACCCATCTTAGTCCTTTCTATCCCTCCTGAATTCCCCAAAAAAATGCCCATAAAATACGAGTCTAAGAAATGTTATTACATTAACTGATATAAATTGCTTGATCCATCAATGCCAGTCTAAGAAGGAGTGATTGCACTGTAGACAAGTGTTTTCATGACTGAAATAAAGAGATGCTGGGGGCTAAAGCTTCTGCAAAGTGATGGGGAGATTGAGTACATAGATGCCAGCCTGAGTCTGCTCTCAGAAATTATGTTGGTAGGTGAAGTACTGCAACAGCACTCAGCCTTTGCAGACCCACGCTTAAATCCACTAGACAGGATGCCATTTATTACAATAATTCTCATTAAAAATGTGTTTCTACAAATCACAAATTATGAGCATTAGCATAGGTATAAAAATACAGCAAATTAACACACAATGAAATGTAATTCTGAGCAGAGTCTGTGGGCAGGGCAGTGCTGCTATTCTACCTATGGGATGGAGTTAAATTTCAGTCCTGTTTTGATCCCGTGACTCCAAACCTATCACCATTCATAAAGACTGATTTAATTTAAAAGTAACAGCTTTTGAGGGGGAAGAAAAAAAAAAAAATCCCACTAAAAATTCATCCAACTGTTTCATTGAAATAGTAGTTCTGTTCATGCAGCAAAAGCACTGATTTTGTTTTCTGACAAGTTGGAAGCAAAGAAACTATGGATGCAATTCTGCTTATGCTCTTATTTCAAATAAGGCATAATCCAAATCAGATTCAGCTAAGCTCCTTCCATAGTTTCTATGCATGCTCCTGAGGTCCCAAGCACAAAAGATGATGCACAGAATGACAATCTTAACTCTTGAATTTCTTTCATTTGGCTGGCAGGTGTCATGATGACCTGAACACAATTTAAGCTGAAAAGAGTTTTTTTTTTTTGTGGGTGTGTTAGTCTCTTGTGGTGTTATTGTATGTTATATACAACATTCTAGATGTGCAACAATTGATCTATTTTTATAGAGATGGTAACAGTAATTTTAATGTTAGCCTTTGGCATGACACAGACTTTGTCTTCATTATTTTGAAATATTGTTTGAAAAAAAAAGCCCATGAATTCGTTTATGTTTTCAATTTACTTTGAACTATTTTTCAACAACTCGGGTCAAGACCTAATTTCTACAGTGATCCTCACTATATTTTATTGTTCACCAGTGACTTATACATGATTAAGGAATGCATCAGGAAAATTCTCTTTTTATTCCTTCTGTAACACCTCTTTTCCCAATGCCTCACTTGCAGTGTTTGTTTTTTTTTTTTTTGAGTATGGGAGATGGAATAAAATTTGATGATGAAAAATGGATACTGTAATTCAGAAATTGGCAAATTCATTTCAACTACCTCCTTTGTAATTTTGCATTTTGTAACACAACACCATATTTTAATCTTGTACATGTGAAAAAAACTCATTCAAATGTTTGCAATACAATGTCTGCTGGAGTTCTAATAAAGCACTGTTGTTTGCTTTCAAGCCTAAGAATACTGCCAAAAATATCTATGCTGGCAAACATCTGAGTGACCTGACTCACCAATCAATCTGTTCATAAATAAATACTTACTTATAATACATATAAAAAGTGTTATATAAATATGGATATAAACCTGCATATGCACACATGCATGTCTCTCAAACACAGAAGCCATTCAACTTTTTGAAGGCTTAAATTGGATGTCTCTGACGTAAGGTTTTTGTAAGAAAGTAGCCAGGTTGTCTAAACCATAAGTCCTTGCTGACGCCTGCTGAAATAGAGTGTGCACACGTGTTCAAAATGGAGAGCCTTAACTGATGTCTTGCTTAATGAGTAAATTCACAGAAAATTTTGTATTCATAATGTGCTCTTTGCTGTTGACTCTGTAACGTATGGACTCAAAATTGCCATTTGCAGGCTCTGCAGAAATTATGCTGTGATCTCTCTGCATTGAAATAAACTGTAAAGATACAACCCTTAATTAGCCGGAAGTTTATTAAAAGTTTTATAACATCATGAAAGGCATTAAAAATTACATTTTTTTAACCATAAAAGTATGACAAAGTCTATTAAACTCCATTAACAATACCTGTAGGTTTCTGACTTACTCATAGTGAAAGGTCATAGACATGCCACTATAGTAAAGTGCTCAGTTTCCATACATAGTGCACAGACATGTACATATATACATATACCCCACCAACACAAAGCCTAAATAAATCTGGTTGTAGGTGATCAGTGGCAAACAAACTGTGTGCTGATTTCAGTAGTTCAATACCATCACATGTATTCTGTCCAGAAAAGTATCCCTGCATAGTTATTGCAAAGGAATCAACCTTTACAGACCAGTTGCAGACTTGTTTGATGACATGAGCAAGCAGTAGTTGTCATCTTTAATTTATGGGTTCCCACCTAATTAACGAGGAAAGAGCAGACAGCAGGTCTCAGACCGATGCCTCAGTCAGGGTAATTAGGATTGTAAATTATGTTTTCATGGGCTAGGACCCAGCAGTAAAAGCTCAGGAATCATAGAAATATATTTAGGGGTAGGTTATTAGAGTGTCAGAACACTACTTTTGGTAGTAGCAGTGTTTCAGGAATGCAGGAACCCTAATTACCTGTTAAAGCTGTTAATATACTTTTGACCCTATTTAGGAGGTTGTTAAAACCTTGTGGGAAAAGGAGTGCCAGGTTTGGCAAAGGCAAAAAGCAAAGCAAAGAGGCAACTGTGCTCCACACAGCCAGGAACAAGGCACAATGATGCCTTAGGAAAGGTGGTGCTGGCTGAGGCATTAAGGAGATTCTTCATCACCTTCTCTTTTCCAAGCCCCAGGAGATTTTGTATATTTATAACTTGAGGGAGTTAGAATCAGTTTTAGCAGTCTATGGAACTGAAGCCTTTTTCTCTTCCCTCTCTTTCTGAGCTCTTGTTACCCAGTGGTCTTCAGCTCACTTCCATCACTTGCATATCCCAGAGGGCTTATATTTCAAATGGTTGTCCCAGGCTGATACCTTCCCAAAATAGTGTGTAATGCAAGGGAGTTGGTACCAGCACAGCATTTATCAAGGTTAAGATGAAAAATTCTTTCTTGGGATTTCTCTGAGAATACACCAGGTGGTGCCACGGATGTTTGCTGAGACAATGTGTAATTACTTTTCTTGTTCTGTAAGAAAAGCTTTAAAAGGCCACATGAGTTCTACTATATTACTTGCACCTCGCTTTTCACTCATGCTGCCCGCAACTCACTTGGACTCTGTTCTGGAAATGTCTCTGTGCTCAGTGGATGTGACCCCAATTACTCTTTTCTTTCCCTCCCTAAATGCTACTGAATTTTCTTCTGTACATTTACATTATGACTAAGAGAAATAACCCCCTGCCCTTCCCAATAATTTGATACATGAATCTGCAATCTGCCGTCTGATATGAAACATTTTATGCCATATAGAACTGCTCTGTAGGTTTTCGTTTCGTTAATCTGCTAATAGAACCGAGTGGACAAGATTAAAAACAGGTCTGTGTTTAAAGCAACAATAGATTTATTTTAAATGAAAAAGTAGTTTCCATTGATTCTGCCCTCATTGCACTGGAGCCTTCCGAGTCCACACATGCCTAAGCTAATGCAGGTAAAAAGGCGCGTTTAAATAATAATGTGCTTTCTGCAGTTGCTCCTTGCCTAGCTCATCTTTAATTGCAATGATGATCTTGTAGGGTCCAGTCTGCTGCTGTTCCCACTTCTATCCAATGAAATGTGAAACTGCAGTCTCCTGCGCCAGGAAAGTGGAGGGCTTGTGCTAAAGCAAGTGTTGGCGTGTGTAATGGCCATGGCCATGAAAAGGAAGCTTGCAGCAAGTGCACAAGGCATGGGAGAAGGTCGCTATAGGGCTGATACTTAGAGTGAAATTACAATTTATGTATAAAAAAATATTTTATCATACTTGAGGCTGAAGCTGACAGTCATTCATTTTTAGAAGTTCTTCACCAGATGGGATGAAGGTCATATTCATATATTGATCAGTTCTTGACTGATGATCTAAATGCTCAATTATATATTTTTAATTGTATACTTTTGTGCATCCAGCCAACCAGCTATGACTTTCTCTAATCTAAATGTCATGTGTAACAGACTCACCATATGCAGGACTTCTTTTAGGACAGAATTACCATCAAATTATGAAAGTATGTAAGGACTGGTTTGGATTATCTTATCTAAATGTTGTGAATCTCTAAAGTAATCTTCTTGAGAAAGGCATTTAAGTTTCAGCATCATTTAAAGCTTATGATAAATAGCCCTCTGTGATAGCAGGAAAGACCTGAAAAGTGCCAAAGGGCCATTCTCTCAGCAGTCACAAACCATTTAAGGAAGATCCCCTATTTCATATCTCTTTCTGGAACTTTACATCTTTTCAAAGTGTTTCAGTTTGGAGAGAGAAAGGAAAAACCCCAAATGCTGCTTTTGACTCTGAATAGTGTATTTCTAAGACCACGATTGTGATCAGCTAGTTAAGTTCTTTATAATACTTAGCTGGTAGTCTTTGTGTATGGCATGAAAATAGCTATATAGTGTTTTTTTCTTCCAGTCTTTCCTCTCTACCTTATTTTTACAACCTGTTTTCCTTGTGATACTTGCCCTTTTTCTGATTCTTTCCCAGCAAGTTCTTCCAAATGGAGCTCAAACCAAGGGTAGTTTACTTAGAAATCAAATCTTCAAATTCGCAGACTTCTAGCAGTTTTTAAAATCAGTTTAAATTATCCCAAACATCTGTAACAATAAGTATTTTGAAGTGGCATGCAAGCCTTATGCATTATTTGGCCTGGTGATGTGAACTACAGTGAAGATTTGAGCCACCTTTTAAAAAAAACAAACAACCCTTTACTCAGGACTCAGTTACACTCAGGATAAGGGGCAGCTGGAGTAACTGCTGCAGTAAACAGTGCAAATGAATGAGTCTCAGTCCTCTAGGGAATCCGTGTGCACTTGTCAAAATAAAAGTTTATAAGCACAGGTTGGCAGAAAAGAAAGGAGCTGTTTGTCCTTAGAAATACATGTGTACGTTGCAGTGGCTGTGTAGATGTCTGTACTGTATTGGTGGCTTTTCCTTGGTATATCTGCTCATTTGTCTGACAGCACAAAGTTTTGAATAAAGGACTGATGGTAGGAAAGGGAAGCTGAAAACAGATGAAACAATGAAAGCGAAGGAAGTAACTCTGGGGATGATAGCAGTGTCCTTGAGATAAGCTGTAGGTGTCATGGTAATGTTTGAATGTGATGCTTAGTGAGAAGAGATATACACTACATACTTTAATAAGGGGTACGGAAGTTTGTTTAGAAAGGCAAAGAGAATAAGAGCTGAATTTTTTGTCTCCTGTGCTGCTAGTATCTGTCTCTGATCATACAGTGCAAACTAGTTCTTCAAGGAACATTCGTTTTTCAGCACAAGTCTTAGGTCTGACCTGTCTCCAGGCAGTATCAGTCAGTATTCATCAAGACAAGCCTGTCACCAATCTCTGGGATAGATCTGTAATATAGCACAAAAGACTAGGTGCAAAAAAGCACCAAGGAATGAACTCCCATTGTCAAGGTGAACTGTTCAGCAGCTTGTGGGTTAGAAAAGTGTTCAGCAGAGCCATAGAGCTGAGGCAATGGCTTCCATAGCATGCATGTGACAAAGATCCTCTAAATTTGGGCACAAGTGGCTAGGTGTAGGCCTTTCAGAAGGATGGTGCAGGTCCTTTCTCCCCGATTTTGTATATATTTGCACAGATAGCATGCTTATTTGGAAGGATTATTCTGAATTTTTGGACTTTCTAGACACAGACATTTGACTTTTCTCTGTTAATGCCATATAACAAAATGAGGTGCAACAGTTTTGTCCGGAGATGGAACGTGCCACCTGTGATCCCACAAGGAAAACCTGAGGCTAGTGACCCTGTAACCGTAGAAGGCTGTGGAAAAAGCCAAAGTAGAGGTCTCTAATGTGAAAGGAGCACAATATGAAGGATCTCAGGTGCAGCACCCCCTCAGTCCTTGCATACAGGCATTGTGTGCACTCGTGGTAGCAGCAGATATATTGCCACTGCATATACACAGAGGGGACTCTGCAAATGTGACCTTTTATGTCTCATTGTAGGGCGTTTGACTCAGAGGTACTGCTGCAATTATACAAACTCATAGCTTCTTTTGTGAGTTTTCTTACCAGCTTATATGATTTCATTTCACTATTTTCAGTGTTTTTTCTGTTTGCCCATAAGACCAAGAGAAGAAAGAAAACCTCCCTGTGCCACACACGCACTGCTATGTAGATAAAGCCCCACATTCTTCAATGAGATTTTTAAAATTGGAATTTTGCTGATGTTATAGTTTAGCCTCAGGTAATCTGGCGCTTGCTTCAGTCTTTGGGGTCCCTAATTGGAAAAAGTACAGAACAGGAAAGAGAGTAAGGAGGGGAGAGGTGGGGTGGATTACATTTATACTAAGTAACCAAGTCCCCCAGCACACAAATTCAGCCAAACTTTAAATAGCCATTTTTTCCCCCTGAAGAAAGTAGAAGAGAAACAAAAACATTAAGCTCTGACAACAGTCTCTAGAAAAGCGTAAAATCTAATAACACTGACTTTACATATAACCTTTCACACGTGTCAGAGGAAAATGTCCCTTGCTAAATACAATGAAAGTTCAGTTGGGTGGGTTTATTTAGTTTCTTTTCAACGTTCCCACACACATGAGTATACTTGTCTTATCTGTGCATGTATCTGCACAGATGATCCATCACTAGTATACATAATTCACAGGGGCTCAGTGAAAAAACTAAAGCAATTTCTCAATTTTGGGCCAGTTTTCAAAACTGAAAATGAACTGAACCAGTACCAGTTACAAATTTTTTTTCCCTTGATGTGTCTAGAGTTGTGGATAGGTGTCACTGTGCTTATAAACTTCTTTGCACCTTATTCGAAGACTCCAGGGTTTCCTTTCAGCCTGTGAAAGCTGGAATAATATGCCCAGTATTATGTGAACAGTACTTCTGGAATGCAAGGACTGAGAGGAATTCTGCATCAGTGGTCTCTTACTTATTCAGCTCTTCAGATGACAAGGTTCTGTGTGGGCTACTTCAGCAGGTGTAGACAGGCAGCATTTCTGGAGACCTGCTTTGTGTCCACATTATTTTGGTCCTGAATTCCTCATCTTCTCAAGTTTATGAAGCTGTAGCCATGGTGCAGGAACTTCATCTCTGTGGATGCATATGATAGACGGTGCCCCTGTGTCTACTGCGGGGTGGTGTGTCTATGTGGGGGAATTTGAAGTTTGTCCCACAACATTCACCAGTGTGTGTCTGAGAGAATATCATAGTGCTGTAGGTGTAGTAAATGGGATTTTTATAATATACTGTTGTAAGCAGGTGGCTTTAGAATCTAGGGCCATCATATTTTTTGTCGTATGTGTAAGTTTGCTTAGAAACTTGTATTAGCTGAAAGGAATGCTTTTACTCAGCCAGGAGTTACTGACCACTTTGACAAAAAATGTGCACTTTACAAAGCTCAAATTGCATAATTGTTCAAGAAGGACTAGTACGTCCTCTGACATCTTTAGTTAAAGAGTTACATTAATCAGGACTTCTGAGGATGCTGATAACAATAATTCTTTTCTAATGTACTGATATAACTCTCAATTGTTTCATATTAAGCCGAGAAAACAGGAAGGGTTAGAAGATGGTACACATTTTAATGGAAGCAATAATTCTGCTTGAAGGGTTGTCTGAATGCTGTGCTGGGGAAATGAAACCAATAGATTCCATCTTACAGAATAGAGCTGTGGTAGAAGAAAATATCATCCTGGGCCTAATTCTGTTACTGTTTTAAAGCTGATGTTAGTATTTTTCAATTTATTTTGTGATTTTAAAACGAAGCCAAACACATGGTTATAAGTACTGCAAACTACGAAAGGCTTTCTTTGAGTCATATGGTACAAGCTTATTAGGCAGTGTGACTCAGCTGCCTTCTGCTGTCCTCAGTTATGTAGTTTACACCAGGTAACGATCCAGCTCACAATACTTCTGCTGGTGATTTTTTTTGTGCTGATGGGCTAGTAGCTATTATGGGCTACTCAGCTATCTAACACTTACTGCATTCATACCCAGAAATCTTGCTGAGTAGTAACAAGTGTCTGCCTTTGAATTTTCATGAGCTAAGCATCACGGGTCAGAGTCTCAATTTGGTCGAAGGCACCTCTAGATACTGTGGCATTATAAAGTAGGCTTATTGTGGATGTAGAATAACCCCAGCCTTCTGAAGATTGATATCACATGATTTTTCATAACTCTTTCTTTTACTATGAGCACTTTGCAGTTTGATCCCATTTTTCTTTATGTTGTTTCCTTTTTGGGAAGTCGAAGTGGTGAAATCTCTAACACAGGCCTGTGGCTGGTAGCCTCAGAACCTCAGAGGAAAGTGGTCCCTGCCAAACCTCATTAGCACTGTCTGTTAGTGAATACTATGTCATCAGGTTATCATTGTTCTTTAAAAATTTGGACCTATTTTAGTGCTGTACTAACTCATGATGACGTTTAATAAATAATACATTACTGGTCAAATTCCTAGTTGAGGACATGTGTACAGCTTTTAATTAGTGTCTTCCAGTATTCTCCCTCTAATTAAAAAGGAATTCAGAGCTGAATTGCCATTTATAGAAGATAAGAACGGTAAAACACTCAAACCATCATTATTTTCATGCAACTAAAAATCTGTCCAGCTTAGATAATTTGGAGTCATAGGTATGTAAAATCATCACAGCCAATAACTGGAATCTTTTTGGCTGACAATATCCTACTCTCTGGTATTGAAATATTTGCCTATTCTCATCATTAGAGTGACACACTATATAGAACAAGTTTAAGTGTTAATAGGGTTAATATACCTGGCATGGTGTACTTAATTCCTTAAGGAAATTCTTCCTCTCTGCTGATTCTGAGGAAGTGCTGCTGCATACCTTTTGCCATTTACAAGGCAGCATTGTCTAATTGTTTTCCATGAGAACAGAACTCAAGAACTGTTGGCTTCAAATCCCTTGTCTATTCCTAGCCCATTCTGAGTCTTAGGGAAAACTCAGTACCTGTTTTGCCACATGAAAAGTCAGAATAACTAATTAGTCCCACTCACAAGTCTTTGCAAAAATTGCTGTGCTATTTAAAAAAAAAGAAAAAAAAAATTTACTATGTAAGTGCTAAGTGCTCCATAGTAGCATCTACAATAACACTACAAGCTTGAGTAGAAAGAAAGAAAAAAAAAAAAAAAAGGCAGATTTTTTTAATTATTATTATTCCGTCTTTTGAAGGGAGACCGATTTCCATCCCATTGGGATTTATGCTCTACAGGCATTTACGTTACAGTTATACCAGCTACTTCCCAAGGTTTCCAGGAAACTGCTTGAAACAAAAAATAATACTTGTACTGCCACTACCTTTTCTGTGTCTATTTCTGTGACTAAACAGAGGACTTCATTCTTCTGGAATATTAATCTACTTCATTTCATAAGCATCAAAATGAAATGAATATTTGCAAAGGTCAAGTTACAGTATATGGCAAGAAAAACATGCCAAACCCAATTAAAATACTAGGGCTGTGTAGGAACGTCACACACACCACATATTGCTCACAGGTGCTCTGTGTGAAGCCCAATCCAATAAATGTCAGTGCAGTCATTTACACTAGGAGAGTGCCAGTCATGGAAAAAGAAACAGAAGAACAGATGCTTTATGAGAAACAAACCCAATACAAATATACTCAAAACTGATTATAAAAATTCACACTAAACAAGTATTAAAACGCATGTGAAGTGCATTTGGGATTCTGAGAATGTTCTGTCAGCACCGGGGATTCAGCAAATGATTTGTAAAGCAAAAGACAAATAATTTTTAGTTCTTTGTAAGTAATTTGAATGCTTGCTTCTGCATCTCTGTGACAATTTTTTTTTAAAAAAATATTTTTTTATTTGATTTTTTATTTCCTCTGTCTGTCTCTCCATGTTTTTTGAACTTAGCTTTTCAAAAGATAAAAATGTCCACAAAATTATGGTGAAATTTAAGGATTTTTTCTAGGGGGGAGTTTGTGTTTATAAGTGGTGAGTACTAAAGACTTGACTAGCATGTGCTTTGAAAAGCTTACGCACACATGACTTCTTTGGAACTAGGACTAGCTTTAAAATCTGCTAAAAAAACCCAAGTTATATGGGTTTAGTGTTTATTTTAAACATTTCACAGTTAAAGTTTTTATCACTGACAAGACAGGGCCAAG
>NW_008597190.1:58109-86600 GCF_000691845.1 Merops nubicus | reverse complement strand
TCTTTCCTTCCTTGGTAGATGCTGTCTGCACGTGCCACAGTAATCGTTGGAGAATCTAGCACAGGTTGAGAACTACTTGAGCATTAAGAGTATTACCTCCTACTTGAGTGTAAAAGTTTTTAACTTAGATAAATGTCTATAGAGTCACTTTTTTTTTCTCTTTTTTTTCATATTTTTTTCTTTCTTTGTTTTTCTTTTTTTTCATTTTTTTTAAAATAAAGTAAATATATTCTGTTTCCTATAAACCGAAGATCCTGTGAGAGGCTATGGGTTCTGCTCTGGTAACATTTTTAGTAGTCCAATGTTATGTAACTTTATCTCTGGATATAGGCATCCTAATCAGATTCAATCTACAGTGCTACTGGCCACTTCTGGACTGCTGAGATTTCTGAAAAACTGGAATCAAACACAGCTGAGAACACAGAATCATAGAATCACTATGGTTGGAAAGGACCTCTAGGATCATGAAGTCCAACCTTCATCCCAACATCTCTCTAACCACTAGACTGAAGCCTTGAGTGCTACAGCTTCTCATGTTTTAAACCCCTCCAGGGATGGTGACTCTACCACCTCCCTGGGCAGCCAGTTCCAGTGCCTAACCACTCTCTCAGTAAAGAAATTCTTCCTAATAATCAATTGAAAACTTCCCTGGTGCAACTTGAGGCCCTTTCCTCTTGTCCTATCGTTAGTAATTTGGGACAAGAGACCAATGCTGTACAAACAAAATTTGTACAGAGATGTACAAATTCTTAAAGGAAAGTTGGATGTGGATTTCATTCATTTTTTTCTTTCATCCAAAATAAATGTAAGAGCCCTGAAGTTTCTGGACTATGTAGATATCAAGCTTGAAATTTTATACTTATAAAGGCTAGTGCAGAGAAATCAGCAGTGAAACTCACCAGATTAATTGTCTCAATTCTGACCAGAGAGACCACCCTTTTGGGTAAAAAGCTAACTTGTGTTCCTTACTCTTTTAATCCTCTGCTTTTCTGCTGAAAGGGTTGACAAGGGACTCATTCCCACTAGCAACTGGGCTGGAGACATATATTCTTTTCATGTATGCCACTGAACAGATCTGTGATAGTGATGATTATCAGAGTCTATGAACTGGAGTTGGATCTGACCCTAAGAGGTTAAAGACTCCAAATCCAATTACCAAAACTCAGAGATACCAAGTCACTTTTGCTTAAACATGACATCAGCACCAATGAAAACTGTAGTGAGCTATTGTATTCAGCCAAGTAGACCAGCAACATGAAGTTGAGTTGCTAGGATGTGCCCCTTTAAAACAGCATATTTCATCTCTTCTTCTTTTCCAGACACAGTAGTCATCTTTCTTCAAAAAGGAATTGATGAATAGTTCAGAAGCATCCTGTGAATGTGAAATATACAATCCCCTCCCCAGCACTGTACGTACGTTAAGTATTTGAAAATACTGTGCGATTCACAAGCGAAAAATTTACTACTGCACATCATTTATTCATGGCCTACCTACGACTGACATTTGCTATTCAAGATTCATGCTTAGCAGCTGGTTGATGCCACCTCTTGCCAGACTTCTTTTTGCTGGTCCTACTTTCTGTCGTGGCTCAGAGTGACACACACATGCACACAGGCAAAGAGTGGCTGACAAAGTATAAGTGCACAGGGCAAGAACAGGAACATTTCTGCTTCTGAGTCATCTGTGGTGCTCTTCTTCCTCATTCATGAGGCTGTGTGGATGGCAAGATCCAGTTTGCCATCCACAATGGCAAGGAAGACTCAGTTGTAGGCAAGTTCTGCAGCACTGGTGGGTAAGAAGATGTTTTACTGGAACCAAACTGTCTGGCCATTTGGGAAGAGCAGAGAAAGTTAAAGAAAAATGAGGAATACAAAGCAGGACAGGAAAAGGTAGAAGCTTAACAGTGGTAGAACCACTGACCAGATAAATTACTTTTATCTGTCTGATGAAGATGTCAGAGAGGAATTAGGGTTCAACCATATTTTGAAAACGGCTTCTTTCTGAGGGTCTGCTATAGAACTGTTATGTTGTTAAGACTGAGTTTTTTGGAAGGAAAGTCCCCTAAAATCAACTAACAAATGTGACTTTATGACTGTTGTGATTGAGAGGAAATATTGTGCAAAATGATACTGGGGAGCCTAGAACTGGATGCAGTACTCCAGATGAGTCCTCACCAGTGCCAAGCAGAGAGAAAGAATCACTTCACTTGACCTTCTGGCAGTGCTTTTCTGAATGTAGTCAGGATACTGTTGCAAATTTGCACTCTGCCCCATCACCCAGGTGATCTTAATGAAGATGTTAGACGGTATTGATCCCTGGAGGTCCTGCTTCCAGCTGGACTTTGATCAACTGATCTAGAAGCCTCTGGCTCTGGTCATTCAGACAGTTTTCACTTTACCTCACAGTATACTTCAGTATTGGAGAGGAACTGGAAAAGCAATTATTGGCTCAAGTTATGTCAGTGGCGAAGGGATTCAGAATGCAAAAGCATTTGCCTTTTTTTTCAGGGAGGGTTCTTTATTTAAAAGAGGATCTATCCACAATACTATAAGAACAAGAGGTAGTAAATTTCTGAGCTCCTCTGAGAAATGTCTAATAAGTGACATTACACTGCTGTTGAGCACATTCTCTTTGCTGAGGTGCAACATAAACATCAATAAGTATAAATTAATTATTGCTATAAATAGTACTGTATTCAGTTTTGTTTTATAAAATAATTTTAGTCGCTGTGGGCAGAGGAAAAATTTACCTGTGTTTACAATGTTACTGATAATTATTCTGAATTAATTAAGATAAAAGTCTGTGATTCTTTGGTTGAAAATCATTTGGCCAGTTTCTTACCTGGAAAAGTCTCACAACAATCACTATAGTATATATGTTGAAGGAAAAGAAAGGACAAAGGAACATTATCTAGGAAGCTATGGTACAAAGAGAAGAAGGGTGGAGGCCAGAAAGGAATGTGATAAAAAGGCAATATTTTAAAAAACTTTTTAGCTAAGGAGGATGATTTTGGGTTTTTTTCCCCTGAACAAAAGCAGAAGTAGATAGGCTCAGGATGTCTCACATATGATCCTTCTTGGAAACAAACTCATCGGCTGAATAAGCTCTGCTCCACTGCAAGTGTTTATTTCCACTGCCAATGAGCAGCCTTATTTGGCAGAAGAGCACTAGCAGTGGCTAAATACTGCTTTATTTCCTCCATTCCTTAACAACTGAGAGCTACTTGGACTGCAAGTTACTGAAATGTCAGAGTAGTAGCTGCAGATGTAGTGTTAAATAAACTTCTTTCAAACGGTACATCTTATTTATCTAAGTGCAAGTCTCAAATATTTTACTGTGTTCAAGTCCTCAGAGACGATGCTCTTTTTCCATAGGGATTTTTTTGCTGTGTGCTCCATGATTGCATAGATCAAGACAAACATAGAACCATAGAATCATTTAGGTTGTAAAGACCTTTAAGATCATTGAGTCCAACCATAAACCTAACACTATGAAGTCCACCACTAAGCTATATCCCTAAGTGCCACATCTATACATCTTCTAAGTATTTCATGTTCCTAAGAGTTGAACATGGGCTCTCATAGCAGTAAAACTGCAACAACAGTTGCATACGATGCTTGTCAGAATGGAGTGCTGTGTGATAGGAAAAGTTAAAGTAAATACACCTGAAATAAACTATCAATCACACCTCAGGAACTCCAGTGATGCCTGTTTGAAGTAAATATTACACAAAGAATAACCTACTCTTACCTTTTATTCTGTTTAAATAATAGAATGCTGTCTTTTGAAAAGCTTTTTTTTTTTTTTACTAATTAGATAGATGACAAAGTTTGATCTAACAATGACATTAATTATTTCCTAGGCAAAACTGTGACTAAATTTCCATGTGCAGAAGAGAGAGGGATACATTTCATATATTGTATGTGTATATGTATTTCCCACTGGGATAGATTTTAAATGAAACAATAAAGGAAAAAAGAAGAAACATTTTTTTTTTAAGGGCTAAATGAAAGTGGAGGCTGGAATGGGAGGTGAGCATGTCTGGACTTGGTTTCTTGTTTTGGGGGTTTAATGTTAGATACAGCCTAGAGACTCCTGGGGATTATAAAAAATTGAATTTCTGTGATGAAGGATTTTATGGCATTTCTGAAGTATGAAATGTTCTCAACCATTGCTGCAAGCTCAGGCAAGCTGAACATCACCTCCTCAGCATGATTGGCTATTTCATTATGCAATAGAGAAGCAGCAGAATTTGCTTAAGATTTAAAAAGAAAGCTTCATGTGCAAGGGGCAATTTACCAAGATTTAAATGTCTCTAAAGGAAAGATTTAAATCTGGATAGGAAAATATAGGCGCATTTCCTCTGTTACCAGTTCTGACTCTTCATGTATACACTGTAAATCTCAGGAGGAATATGTGCAGGGCTTTATTCTGAGGAGGTATGCACAGTACGTTAGTATTATAGGTTTTGCCTGTGAGGAAAAGTGAAAAGGACACTATTGCCTTCAAAAGGAATTTTGCTTAATTAATTACTTCAGTGTTCTTCTAAATACGGGTACAAACAGTAAAAATAGAAAATTCTATTTGTTAGATGCCGTCTCTCTAAAGTGTAATAAAAAATAAAAAAAAATAAATCAGTGTTTCCTATGTTCAAATTTTCGTCACCAAGTGACCTGTCTTGTGCCTATCTCCATTTTAATTTGCATGCTGTATGCAAGGCAATTTTTAATGAGCAAACAAACTGTTCCTGAGATCCATTAGATCTTACAGGTTGTGCTGTGTTTCTTCAGGCTGCTTTCAATACATCTTGTTTGGGTAACCAATATTGAGTATGGTTATCTACAGGTATGGAGAGCTGGAGTATCACAGTCAGTAATCAAGCCTCATGGTTACTCTAATTTACACCAGATGGACAGGCAAATACACAACTAGCCACAGATCAGGGAAGTACAAGTTTAGGCTAAACACACCCTTGTGCTGTTTATCCTTCACTCTTAATTCCATTTCTGTGCTGGCAGAGTCTGATCTGTGTTATTAGCAGCCTAAGCACTTTACAACATACAACGAAATACCACATTTTATGCTGCTTCTTGGACTGCAGTGAAAACATTCTCCTTTGGCACATAGACTTGCATGTACACCTTCAGATGGAAGGTATTCTCAGATTGAGAATACAGCCCAGTCTCTCTCTCTCTCTCTGTCTCTCTCTCTTCCCCCTTCTTCCAGCACTGGGATGTAGAGACCAGAGTGTCTGAGCCCTGTTATCAGTTAAGATGTAAGCTGCTGATCATGAGTTAGGGAGGTCATTACTGCACTTTGTTCATCAGGTCTTTTTTCTTAATATAAGCAAATTTTTTTTAGGGAAAAAAAGGGGTTTTTTAGTATGAAATAAAAACTTTGCATAGGTGATGGAAAAGACTACAGAATAAGTGTAGAAATCTCACCGAGAAATGAATCTGTACCTTTTTGTTCTCCCTTCCTCTCCTTCTTTTGTACACCTGGCTAATGAAAAAGATTTCTTTTACTCTGTATGAACTGCAGGTTTTAAGTGTGTTAATTAAAACCAGTGTTTTGATGCTATTGCACAGGCTACTTAATCAATTAGCTGTATTTGCAAAGCACTTTCAAGGACTAATTACTGCCAAATAATAAGTGGGTTTCTTTTATTAACTTTCAGTAATGGAGAATGCCAAGAGGAGAGGAGCCTTGAGAAGAGCTCAGCAGGCAGTTTCTGATCCTCTCTCATTCTGATTCAACAAGATCAGCCAGGTCAGGTCCTGATGCAGCAGCAGGTTCTGTGTAAAGCAGGGCAGTTATGCACATAATAGTTGTTAGGCGTTGCATTTGGAAGCGTGCTTTTTTCTCTCTGTATGGACTTAGATTTGAGGTAGGTTAGATGAGACAGCCTGCTCATGTTCCTGAGAGCAGGCGGTTCAGATACTGAAACCTGTGGCCAATCATGTGTCTGATCTGCTGCCTATTGGCACTCTGCAGTAGCAAGGTGGGTGGAGCAATGCTCACATGTCTCTACTGTGGCCCAAGTGGGCAAATAGGAGTATTCCCAAAAGACTTAAACTACACCATTCCCTGTCCATTGAATGCTGCTGTTCACCACCTGTAGTGGTGACAGACCACAAGAAGTAGATTTGACAGGCTCCAGTTATGCTCTATTTTCCTTTCTGGAAAAGGACAATGGAGTTTCATTGTGCATTAAATGCAAACTGATGGACGTTAGAGAAGGAGGTATTCTTCATTTAGATGTAATATCAACACGGTATGATGCCTGACATGAATGATTTCTGGACAGTTAGGCTATTGAACCATCAATAGAAGTGTTAGAAACAGGGGTGTAATAAAAGTACTGGTGAAAATAGTTGAGAAATAATGTGGCAGTTTGTGGCTGAGAGAGGAAAGAAATCCAGGAGACATACAGTCCAGTCTTGGTTAAAAAGTATCTGACTTATCCATGCTAAGCTCATAGATCATCTTGCTTGAAAGGAATAAAGTAGAAGGCTTCTAGGGATGTATATGGTGGGTGTCTTTCATGCAGCTACAGAGAAAATAATTTCAGGTCTCAAGTGAGAAGGATGCTGTTATTGTCAGCAGTTCCATACTGTGAAGTAGCCTACCTTTGGCAGACACAACAGCAGGCAGCTGAGTAGTAATTACAGTCCTAAATAGTTGTATTGACTTCAGTGGGACTCGTTGGGAGATTTCTCTCTGGTAATTGTGTCTGGCTAAGCATAAACACACTACTTGTTTCATCTAATTGTCCTCTTAAAGAACCACAGATTCCTATTTTCATGAAACCCCTGCATGCCAGATTTCAGCCTTAAAACACACTTTCACATACGGATGACAAGGCCTTAGAGGCATACTCCCATTGCCTACAGCAGTGTGCGCTGTGCTCTTGGATCTAGAGTGCTTCTATTTATAAAAGTCTTGGCATTGCATGCATCTTTCCATTAAGACAGATGTGAAGCAAAAGTAGATGAATGGATCAGAGAGGGTGTAAAGAGAGAATCAGTCCCACAGGCTTATGAGAGGCTGGATATGAGGAAATGCACAAGAAACCTTTGCACTGAAATCCGATTGTTTCCATCCTATGTAAGCTTTGAGAGTCTATAAAAACAAGGTTAATATCTGATCTCCCTTTGAATCAGCGTGCTTTGTGATGGTGTCGTGCAATAGCTTTGCTGAGTAGAATTTCAAAATCCTCTTTTAGTGTCTTGGATTTGACCCACATGTTAATCAAGTTTTTATATAGCCCATGGAAAATTAGTGGAGGGAAAAGGGATTTTATATGTTTTCAAGTGCGGTTCGTCTTTTTTTTCTCTGTTTTGTTTTTTTGGGTTTTTTTTGTTGGCTTTGGGTTTGTTTTGTTTTGGTTTTTTTTCTTACAGTGATAATCATAGAATCATAGAATCCTTTACGTTGGAAGGGACCTTTAAGATCATCAAGTCCAACCATTAAGCCATTACGGCTCTAAAGTCCTCTGCTAAACCAGATCAGAATCTGTCAGAGTTGGAAGGGACCACAAGGGTCACCCAGTTCCAACCCCTCTGCCATGAGCAGGGACACCTCCCACTAGATCAGGCTGCCCAGAGCCTCATCCAGCCTGGCCTTAAAGACCCCCAGGGATGGGGCCTCAACCACCTCCCTGGGCAACCCATTCCAAGGTCTCACCACTCTCATGGGGAAGAACTTCTTCCTCATGTCCAGCCTGAATCTGCCCACTTCCAGCTTTGCCCCATTCCCCCTAGTCCTGTCATTACTCGATATCCTAAAAAGTCCCTCCCCAGCTTTCTTGTAGGCCCCCCTAGGATACTGGAAGGCCACAATAAGGTCACCTCGGAGCCTTCTCTTCTCCAGACTGAACAGCCCCAACTCGCTCAGTCTGTCCTCATAGGAGAGCTGCTCCAGCCCTCGGATCATTCTGGTGGCCCTTCTCTGGACAAATTCAAACAGTAAAAACATTTTAAAGTTCTGAATGATTTTAATGAAATAAAAGGGAATGTGACTTCAACATTATGTTTGTAACAGACACCATTGCAAAAAAACAATGAAATATTTTCAATATTCAGTATAGCATGCTCTGCAAAGGGCTCACCCTGAGATCAAATGAATAAGAGAGGATAGTTAGTAACAACTATCTTATATTTAATCATGAGGCATTTTATTCAGGAAAGACAGGAAAAAATCTGGACACTTGGTCTCATAAACCTCCAATGATGTATGTTTCCAAAAGCACAGAACTCAGTACTTCACTTTCATAGCATAGCAATAAAAGTTTGATTTATGTTCAGAGAAAATTGTTATTCATTGTTATCAGATACCACTGAATAAACAGGTCTATCTCCTATTGCAAAGATCTGTAGGTTAACACATCATTCTTTGACTGAAAAAAAAAAAAAAGTTTATTTTCCTGCTCTAATGCAGTACTTTCGAGGATAGTACGTAGCTGGCTGTTGTTGTCTCAAGATATAAAGATTTTTATTATTATTTTGGATTGCAATTCCCTTTTTTTTTTTTTTAGTTTGTTTCTTTCTACACAAAGTAGCTTGATAAGAAACATGAAACTGGATTCTGATTTCCTTGTCACATAGAAAGCTAAAGACCTACGTTAGGAAGAGGTGTATTAATTTTTTACATCATTGGCTCACTGGTTTCTGGCAACCTTGGTTTTAATAAAAACAGATTCTCCATTACTATAGGTAGAAAAACTGGCACTGTTCTGCCATTTAAAGTCCGGATAATTTCATGTTATCTGTTTCTACGAAGGTGGTATTAAACATATAAACTTACAAACTATTGTTATTTTGGTTCCAACTTAACTAACAGCATTAATAACAAAGCCCCATTTGCATGATCACGTGGTTACTGGCAATCTGCATCTTGGAAAACTTGGACCCTGAACAACCCTAATTATCAGCAAAATGGAGCCAAAAATTAATTGGCATCAAACTTGGTGGAGAATAGAACTCAGAGAATAGAACTGTCTTGCAGTCTGATTCCTGACTCACAAATCTGTATGCACAGCAAATATTTTCTGCTTACCTAGATTAGAATAGTATTTCCACAGGTAGTGTGGATTTTTCCTATCTTTATTTTTAGGACTTTTTACTAATTTTGATGTTTAGTAACCTTTAAGCATAGCCAATATTATTTTATATATTTGATTAAACACTGTATTATAGTTATAACAGGAAAACTGTCTGGGAACTCTTTGCTCTTTTTTATTTAAGTCCTAATTGGTGTTTATTTCATTCCTGAATATATGTTAACATGAAGTTTAAGGCAAGGAAGGAAGCTCAAAATACTGTGATACAATACTATTGTGGAAGGAAATCATATCTATGAGGTGAAGTTCAGACTGAAAAACTGTGGTGATTTTAGCTGTTGATTATCTAAAGGCAGTAAAGATTAGTCTGTTAGGTTTACTGAGTACAAAAATTTATCATGGAAGTGACATTTATTAGCTCAAACTATTCTCTTGGGACATCTAGGATCTCATTTTCTAACAAACTAACACTTCAGAGGCTTAGAAATTTGTGGCTTGGTATCTCTCTATTTGAAGCATCATTTCCACAGACTTGGCATTTAGATTGTGATATGGTTCAACATCAGGCACTAGATGAATGCTTGGAGCTGAAAGAGCAAGGGCCTTAGGTTTAGGTGTTACTTTGAGCCAGTGATCATCAAATCTAAATTGTTTTATGTTTCCTGGCTTTTGACATTTTTCAGATCCATCCATTCTCCAGCCATTTTCATTGCTTACTGTCACTTCTAATGTAACCCATTAACCCTGTTCTCGCCACTGGAAAAAAAAAATATATATATATATATTGCTAGGAGACTGGCATAATTTAATTCAAAAGCAATTTTATTAAAACTCCTGAAATGCAACATTTCTGCTTCATATAAAAAAAAAACTGATACTTTTGCGTTTCTTTATGTAAGCACAATTTGAAATTTAGTAGGAAATGGAACTGTTGGGAAATTACTTATAAAGACGGCATTCTAATACAATCTTGGTTTAAAATTTATGTTATTTCCAGTGATTAAGCAGAGTTTAACATTGCCTGGAGTGCTTCATTTATGGAGAATGATTGAGGAAGTAATTACTGTGAGCTACCTCTCTGACAGTGTCTGCAAATACTAGGATTGTGCTACAAGATTAAAATTACAATTACTTCCCAGAAATTATTACCATATTAGAAGAAAAAAGCTCTATACCATAGGGAGGAAATACTACAAGCCAATCCACATGTTTAGTACAGTTTTATCCATGTTCAAAAAAAATAAAAATAGCCTTTTATGTATGGTTATAAGAAACATCTCAACGTATTATCTCAATATATTTCAATATATTTCAGCAGAGCTATTAGCTATATCATAATCTCGCCTCTTGTAAGAAAGGCGCTACTAGTCTGAAGATTATTTATAAGATGCTGTTCAGGTTTTTTCAATCCATATCATCTTCATTAGGAAGCACAAATCCCTTGAAGTATCTGCTTTTGGGCAGCAGAAGGGAGAAAGGGAGTCAAGATCATTGGAAAATAAAAGAAGCATACCACAAAAATTCTGTAACTTTGTCTTCCTCTGCCTATCTGAGCAGTGAGATACTCATTCTTCTTTTTTGTCAGGGGCAGAGCTAGTACTGATACCAGCAAGACTCAGCAGTAATCACCTTTTATTTTAAGTACAGGGATTATTTGGACCCTGAGAACAGAAGGGCTTAGTTTGACGCTCCCCTCCCAGGTTAGTTTGATGCAGGCACATGCTAAAAAAACAAATACTACTTCGTTCATTGAAACATAAGCAAGCAGTTTTGGGTGTAATTCTTGCTTTTACCTCAGAAATATCCAGCCTTATCTGTCTGGGGGCGAAATGGACATTTTAGAGAAGGAAAAAACTTCTGCAGTGTTGAATCATCCAGTTTTGCTGTGACTGACGTAATCACCCCTTCCCTGAGCACAAGAACTCTGCTCTCTTACTGTGTAAATGTTGGATGCAGCCCAACACCATAATGCAACCATGGGCTGTTAAATAAGGCACTTCTAAAAAGGTCATTTTTTTCCAAATCACTATGCTTTCACTGGGGAGAAAATTAATTATAATAAATACAGTGGCCATAAATTTGTTTTTATAACCCCTTGTCTTCAATCTAGAATAAATTAGTCATCATTATAACAGGCTACGGTATTAAGATTTATGGTCTAACTTTATCTCCAGTGTTATTTCAGTGTTGCACCAGGAGTGACTTTCATCTAAGTGTCTATCCTGTGAGTTGTAGAAGGCGGGGAGACGCCTTCTTCCTTTCCATTATTAATCGCACTGTGTTGCTTATACCTAGAGAAGATCTCTGGGTGGAGATTTTTACTGTGGTTGCTCTTATTATTTCAGCACTCTTTCTTTCCACTGTGCTTGTGAACTTTTCCACTATGCAGGTTGCTTTACCTTTAAGGTGAAGGCCCTATAACAAAAAATTCACACCCCTGATCTTTCTCTACAAAGTAGTTCAGAAGTAGAAATTTAACGTGCACTGCTGGACCATACATAGTTGAACTCTTCCTACCTGTCACCTGGAAGAATGTCAGTAGACTCTATACTTCAGTGCTCGTTTGACAGAAGTCTTTGTCCCCTTTTTTTTTTTTTGTATCAAAAAAGCTTTTTACTGATCTTCAAGAGCAGAAGGAAGAAGAAAGATGACTTTCTAACCTGCGTGAAAGCAAACTGCTTTGGACCAGTCAGTATTACTGGTGTTTAGTTCTCTATTTAGCCCTTTTTGTGACTCAACACCTTGCTTAATTAAGTCTTTCTACATACATGCCCAGGAAAGTAGTGAGTGGTTCAGGTAGTGGTAAGACAACATTTCTTTTTTTTTTTTTTCAAAATGGATCATCCTGTCTGTAGAAGCTGCTGTCCTTAGTGAGGAAAAGGATTAACTTTGTATTTCTGTTGCTGTCCTTTTAAATACATCTGGTTACAAAGCAATATATCCTTTCATGGGCTTATAATTAAGAAATATCTAATTTCTTAAACCAAGTATTTTTATTTTTAATTGGGAAGTTTCTTACAAAACAGAGTTATGAAGGTTTTCTTGTCCACAAAGAGGTTTGAATGGAAACATGCTATTTTTTCTGCTTCTGAAGTATCTGCTTTAATCTAGGTCAGTATTCATTTGAAGAGCAAAACAAATTATCGGACAAAATTGTATTTGTACTGCTATTATCAATTATATAGTACTAGCTGTCAGTTTTGAACAACATAGAAGAACTTATGGCAATCTATCTCAGCAGCCCTAAGGACAAGAAATTTGGTAGTTAATACTGGGTGAAACTGCTCTGTGACAACAGTATGACTGCTTTGAAGGAATTTCAGTGAACCGCAGAAAAATAATTCTGTTTTAAATTTCGTAAGTCTGGGCATTACAGTAAGTGTGGATATTTCAGAACCACCTTAAATACTTCTTTTTTTACTAATATTAATCTACCTTCTCAGCAAAGATTCAGTCATGTTAAGCAAACATAATAATTACTGTATGATTACCTTAAAGAAAAACTATGTATATTTATAGGATTGTTTATTCTAACTTTATGGAAATACTAAAATTATTTATTTTTCCCTCCCTTTGAAAACATGTGAAGGAGTAGGAAGAGTATTTTTGTTTCAGAACCTGTTTAGCCCAGCCTACACTGCATGCCCAAATCAGCTCTAGCTGACCACTTTGTTTAACAGTTTTAATCTTCTTTCACAATTTTCCTGAAACCTTTGCCACTGCGTTGATTAATATGTCAAACCAAATGTGAGTGAGACTTTTGCTACCTGAAGTGTGAGACATACTGGCACAAGTTGCAGATATGAACTTTAAAGTTCAGATTGTTTATTAGATTTTTTTGTGGAAGTGAAATAGCAAGATGTAGTGGTGAGAAAGAGACTCATTTCATCAAATAAACCTTCAACCAATGCTGGGCAGAAAGCAGAGCCACGGATGAGAGCTACTGCTAATATGAATATTACATTTATCACTGCAGGTCACACAGAAAATAATCCAATGGGGAGAAGACCCTACTGTACATAACTGGAGCTAACATCTTTTAGTGAAATGTAAAAATTTTCTTCTTCATGGGAAAGGATATGATTAGCTGTTTTCTGACAACTACTTGACCTCCAGATGCTTGCATCAGTGGACAGAGGACTGCATTGAGAAGTACTATTAGATTATAATTCTGATATTTTGGGAATGATTATCTATACGACATCTTGTTTTCTAACTGCTGGGATAGTAAGATGGTAAATAAGTATAAGCATCTTATGTGGTCATAAAGGTGTATTTTAGATTGATGGTCAGAATCTAGGGCTGGCTTGAGGAGAGCAGCTACCACATGTTCAGTCCACTGATTACTTACTGTCCTTGCAACTGTTACTAACTGTGCTCCAAATTAGAAAGCAGCCAAAATGAATATGATGAAGTAATGTGGTGAAGATATGTCTGCATTAATCTTAAGGAGACCACAACTAAAGTAATATGGCCCTTCTAACTTCAGTGAAGTTAAATGAGAGCTATTTTGGTCCCTGAGCATTGGGCACCCAAGTCACATTCTAATTGTCTAGTTCAGCGAGTAAGCCTGTTATGTCATTTCAAATTGGCATTTGATACACTACATGCTAATCTCTTCAGCCTCTTTGTGTTGTAGAGGCAACAACTAGTGATGTAAGCATGTGCCCAGAGCTATATCCCCAATTAGTGCATATAGCATAAAGCCAGAATGTAGCTAAATAGATGGAGAAGCTAGGTACATATCCCTCAGCACAACAGAGCGGCGTGTTCTTCTTTTTATGAATCACAGATTTGCTACCAAACCCATTAGTTTGTATAAATCCTGATTTGTATCCTGTCTTAGTAGGTATCAGTAGCCAATTGACCTCTTTATAACTAATGGGGCTTATATATTCATACAGTGTGAAGGGGAAAAATCCCAAAACTATTCTGAATTATTGTTGCAGGAAGTGCTGTACAGTAATGGAAAGTATTATACTATAGAAATGGAAACTGTATTCCATCATCTCTGAACTACTCACTTCAGAGACATAAGAAAGTACAGTATACTCAGAGAATGCCAAAAAGAGGTATATTCCAAAGTGAGATATCTTACAAGGAATCAGATGATTAATGTATCAGAAGCTGCTGTTGGTTCCTGTGTGTGTTAGAAATGCTTTGAAATGAGCTAAACAGGTACACTAATTGTTTTACTCTAAGTGCTTGAAAAAAGAGGTGGTTTGTGTACTGAATAAATTCGCAGCTACTGTCATTTTAATCCTGAAAAATTGGTTTGGAAAATGCACCTGGCCCTTCCAATGTGCAGATATAAAATGTGAAGAAGCAATTATGGACACCTTCTCCTTTCAGTGGGCAAAATCTAAAAGTGAAGCCTCTTTTTGGAAGGCTTCTGAAGACCAGAAGCTTTACAAGACAAATTTGTTATCTTGTTTTGTTCTCAAATGCCTGGGTAAGGGTATTAGAAGTCTCTTCATCTTGATTCCCAGTCTGGTGTGAGGTTTCAAGCTTTCATAATTAAAATTTCACTATAACCAAAACAAAAAAAAAAAAAAAAAAAAAAAAAAAAAAAAAAAAAAGAAAAAAGAAAAAGGAAAAAAAAAAGTAGCTACTGTTCAATCTCAATTCTAAAACTGAAGCAAAACTACAGCTCTAAAATTGCATTGATATACAACTGCATAGCTGTTAGAGACACACTGTTCCAAGAGAGAGTTGAGACATCTACTGCCACATTGGTTTGGTTTTGCACAACTGCTGTCTGCTGTATCTGCTTTGCTGCTAGTGGGAAAAAAAAAACCAGTTTTTCAAGGCTCTTACATTTCCCTCGCTGTTGCCTTTCCACAGCTTTGGATTTGTATAGAGAAGCCATCCTATGACTTTACTGTTCTCTGGGAGCGAGAATGTTACATGGAACAAAATAGTAGTATTCATATTAACTAGAATGCATATTATGGATTTTTATGAGCAAACAAATTACTTGAGACATGCTTTTTGCCCAAATACAGAGATGAGTGTAAAACACACATGTATGCGGTTAAGGGATTGTTTCCAGTCTCTGCCTAACGGCCCAGATCAGCATGTATTATCTATGTATGGACATAACTCCCATTTAGTTTGAGCATGAACTGTGAAACAGATGACTTTTCTGTTAGTTGACTTGGTTTTCATGCATTTGTACTACAACAATTTTATGATGTCTGTAAACTTAGGCTAAAAGAATAGGAAGACTTGTTGGAGCAATTAACTTAGTACTATTGGCTTGGCTGTGGCCAGATAGAGAACAAAATCAAAAGTTCACGAGTGTTTTTTGGGGGCTGAGAATAATATATTTGCCTGGCAAAGGTGCTAAAGACTGTAGTACAAATAAGATCCTAATCTGAATTTGGCAGCTACATTTAGAACTGTAGAACATTTAAAATATTACCTATATGTCATGTTCAAATAGTTTGTGGCTCTTTCATGTTACCTTTAGCAGATATTTGAATGTCTAGTTTTCATTTGCACAAATGCAACCACAAACAAATTCTGTACTGAAGGTCATAAGCATTTGGCAGAAATACATTTCCAATTAAGATTATTTTTTTTTCCCAAATATTCAGAGCATGTATTTTGTCCTGGTTTTCATTTTCTTAACCAGTAAATGACAAATTAAATGTTACATTCAAAAAACTTGAAATCATTGCAGTTTGTTAATTACGTGTTCTCTGTTAGATGATGTTGCAACCCTGGAAATCTCTTATGCCCCATGTTTTCAACAATACATAGTGGAAACGGGCACACCTTCATGATCTACCATTTGAGTGAATACTGATCTCTTGGAAACCCTACAACTCCTCTAGTAGCCAAGGTGTTTCTAAATCTGCTGAGGCTGGAGGCTTGTTGATCACTGTATCTACCTCCTGATTTCTCAGGCATATATTCATGTCTGCATCACATGCACAGCTAATGTCTTTTTTAGCTTGCAAGAACTCCAGGCTTGCTTCCTAGAACAAATCTTACAGCTCTCTGAATTTCCTACTTGCTTAAATGTATTTGTCAAACTTGTTTAATAACAACTGCCAAAGTTTTGTCTTCTAATTTTTCTTCTTAAGAGACCATGTGGGAGAAGGACATTGGAAAGAAACAAAGGAGTCTTTTAGTAATTTAGTTTTGAAATGTAAAATCAGGAAACCAAAAATCTACTGTTCTCATATCGCTACCATCTGCATTCTGAGTTTGAACCAAACTTGAAGAGACAGACTCACCAAACTACTTTGATGATCTTGCTTTTAAATTTGGTACGATCTCTGTGGCTTAAAGACATGCTCTTTTTGCAAGGTAACAGCTGTCCTTCAGACAGTTTCTTGTTTCCACCATGGAAATGCCAAACTTTGGCTCTGACAGTAAATAAAACAAGCATGATGTGAGCACTAAGGGTCTAATTTTCTATTCTCATTCTCAACTAGGATGCCTGACTAGCAATATAACAAAGCACAAGAATGGGAATTCCTCAGCCTTGCTCTGTGAAGGTTCCTTGAGAGAGGAGATTTGTTTATCTAGAAGACCATGCACATCTACATTAGGATATCAGTGGATGGTGTGCTGAGAGGATAAAAGAACCACAAGATCCTCTTTATGTTGCAGTAAAGGTCATAGAAAGTAATATCCCTTCAGATACCAGCCCTCCCCACAGGTATATGGTTGTGTGAAAGGGTGGGCTCCTCGATACAGAGGTTAAATTTTCTAACCCTGTTGCTGTGGCAGGGAGCTGGACAGCTTAGCATTTGTTTTGTGATCAGAGGAGGTACTGGAACAGGTGCCACTTTACAATCAGTATCTTTTTTTTGACTGTCAGGTCTTTGGTAAGAATATTTGCTAAGCAACAATAAAAATTAAAGGGCATTTGAATGCTCTGTATTCACCTTTAACTTCTGATACATTGTTGTGCATTAATTTTAACAGTTACTTTACAAAACTACTTACCAAAATCTTAGATGCCAGAAAATGATAAAGTGCTGTTGATCTTATACCAGAGCTTCCCACAAATTGGTTCTTGGTGTGGAACAGCCTACTTCACTCCCTTCCTGATATAGCATCCACCTACAGTGCTTTTCTTCTAAAGGGAAAAAACAGCTGGAAAACACACGATTGTTCTTCTGTTCAAAATTCAAGTTAAATTTAACCAGTTGCTTGTGCTCTCAGACAGCTTCAGACTGAGAAAAATAAGGCTGCAGTACAGAACTGATGCTGAGTTTCAGGAGAAATTTCAAATGAAAAAAGGTATTTATTTTTTAAGTGACTATTTGTAGTAGCTTTCTATTTTTTCCACCTATGTAATGCCTAGCAGTGGCTGGTACAATGGTAAGGAACATATGTATCAGCCGTTTTATTGCTATACTTTAAAATGCTTTATAAATAGTAACACACTGTTATTCAGAAAACAGAGCCTCAAAGAAGCTAAATTATTTATCCAAAAACTCATTTAATATCTTAAATACTATTGGCCTCTTTGTTGCTATGCCCTTATTGACCACCACCACTTCTGGTGAAACTGCACAGTTTTGGCTTAAGCAAAATTGCATGCTGTATTGAGTCTGCCAGCATATGCACCCTGCAGCACCTCTGACTTTGGTGTATAAGCCCTCTGTTTCATGTAAGCCTTAACAGGACAGCAAAACGATGGGGGATGCAAGAAAAGCCAAGTGGACCATATATTTGATGCCTGGTACCTCCTCAAAAAAGGCCTATGTTTCAGCCTCATTTTAGGGCAATGTCCTCTCTTTTTTCCAGAGCTAGTGGTGCAACGTGTGTACTACATAGTGTGGGTAGGTGGGTTTCTTCATACTGTACTTATCAAATGGGACATCTGCTAGAAAATTTGCCTTGATTGCAGAAGGCCTAAGAAAATAGAATAGATATGAGCAAGTCTTCAGTTGCCCTAAAGAGGATACTACTCACAGTGATTTTTAGAAGCCCTCTGAGTTAGTAGATGTATGTATTAGAAGATTTTTTCAGGCCAGAAAGCTCCCAAAGAGCAAAAATATCTAATATAAAATCTAATAAAATATCTAATAGTACTAAAGAATCAGAATGAAGACAGAATATCTATATAAATTCATTAATTGAGGAAAAAAACAAACAAAAACCCCAAAATGATGCAATATTTAAACCAGAAAATCACTATAATGATAAATGACAATCCTGTAGTCTGCAAAATCTGCTAATAAAGTGTCTGCTGTGGTTAGCAAAACTAAACTTATGACCTAGGATTATCTAACCATTAAACAGAAATGAGAGCTAACCTGGATATCTGTGTCAGGTGATATTTCAGTGTTGTCTGGACTGAGAAAATTGCTCATCAGATTTGATTTCTGATGGCTCCCTTCTCTGAAGATTAGCCCCCTAAGGAGTTTACAGGCATTTAGTAAGATTCCTTCCTCCCTCGCTTTGTGTCCTCTTTCTATTCAGTAATTACATTGTAAGCTTTCTTTGAGTTTGATTTGGAGACCTTTGAAAATGTAGCACAGTTGTACTGCAGTGAGTTGACTGGCTAGAGCAATTCTGCATTGCTGGAGAAGCACTCCTCCTACCTGTGTGTAACTATACTTGCTCAGGTGACATTTCCTGGACCTATGGCAGCAGTAGTGTAGGTTTCTCCACCAGTCAGGTTGTTTGAATATATGGGTATTTTTGCCAGTTACATCAGCTAAAATAAAGTTAAGAAAAAGGTACCTTCAGCCGAGATAGTAGTTGGCACATGAGAGTTTCTTTTGAACTGATGTATGATAAATGTTCTGTTGTCAGGAAAATTGTTTACACCATTTGACTAATGGGATGGATGATCTGTTTAGGAGAGAAAATAGACACATATGGCAATGGAAAAAAGCTCTTGTTTTGTTGGATTACTGCCCACATACCAACAAAATGCTGCATATGTCTTTAGTTCCAGGCTCAACTGGCTTTCACTGTAGCCAGTAGGAATTGAAAATGCTGAAAGTGGTTATGGCAAGAATGGAGCATTACTTACTGTGACCAGCAAATTACATGACTACTGTGCATTTTACCTTTTTTCCTTCTCTTAGAATGGAGTGCAATAAGGTCAATATATGTTCTGTTCATTCATGTATAGCTCCACAGCAGCTGGTTTCTTTTTAGAGGCTACCACTTTTTCTGCAGTTAGCAAATATCCTGTCAGCAAAAAAGTCCAGAACTGACCTTCAGATGATGAGGTTGTAAACATAAAACCAAAACCCTCTACCAGCAATGTATGAAAAAGTGTCATACTGAGTACTAATTTCATAAAATGAAAACACCTGCAAGTAACAGGATAGGTAGATTTTCTGGATAGCCTAGTGGTTTCCTGGCCTGCTTAATATAACAAAAATATTGGAGAATTTATTTTCTTTTTCCCTCCCTGAGTCAGGAAGATCATCAGAATTTAGTAACTTGTATTACCTGACTCAGTGGCTACAGTTTTCTGCTGTAGACCTTTATCTGCTGAGACCCGAGATGGATTGATAGTGACTCCCTCTGCAGGTCACTTAGGAACAGGGTAACTATTTTCAGCAAGAGCTAACCCGAGTAGCTCTGAGCAGGCAGCTTGGAAGAGAAACTATCTGCCTGCATTATATTACGCCCTTAAACCATTCAGTTTTGTTCTCCAATTTCTTTATAGCATTCATCCAAATTACAGAGCAAAAGGTTTTGTGAATAATGTGCAAAGTACAGACAGGATTCTTTTTAAAAATCTAATAGTCAATAAAGTATTCATGCTTTCTGGAATGAAGTTGGGCCTCTATATATCACTGATCCTTTATTAATGATTTGTCTTTAAATACTGCAATCCTGATTCACAAAGGAAGCATTTTCCATTTTCCATTGCTCTTCTGTTAAATATCCAAAGGGAGAATTTTCTGCTTACAGAAAAAGTAATTTCACAGATGACCACAATTGCTGGGGGCCAGATTCAGAAAATTATCATCCTCTCCCCTCTTTCTCCTCTTTCTCTGAAAGTTCTTGTCCTTGTTCATTAGCTGCACACAGCAAGAGATGAAGCAAGCTATATGAAACATTGTAATTGGGTGTCTCCCACTGATGCCACATTAATATGTCATTAAGGCTAATATCTTTTACTAACATACAGATATGGTTTTCAGAACAGATCTGGAAACCTGAAAAGTTGGGTGTTGTATTCTAAAAGACTAAAATGATGTGTACATTTCTTACTTAAAAAATTCTTAATTTGCAGGTTGCCTTAAAATCTGGCTGAGACCCTACTTGGTTTTCACATCACTATAGAGGGCAGACTGACAAAAATACATGTGGAGCTGTTGGGCACAGTGGTGGTAGTACAAGAAAAAAAAAAATTGTACAATGACCTCATACTCTAAGCCCTGAAAGTGAGTACCCTGTATTTCCTGGAAGTGGATTTTTTACAGTGTAGCTGCAGCGGGTACTGCATGCGTACAGGCATTACTTTCTTTACAGGAGGACATACTATCAGAGAAATTTAACTTTCTCCTTTAAGTTGTGAGGCAACATGCACTCCTACATGATGACCTAACCCATACTTCAAGCACCTTGCGTTAGTCCATTTGAAAACTTTCTACCAGTCTGACGAAAAAGTGGACCAGAGCTATAGTGGATGAATTGGGCTCTTTTAGATTTCTTTTAGCATGTTTAAGTCTCATGTTAGTCAGAACTGTTCTCAGAGCAGGCATTTTGAGGTTTATGCATGCTGCTCCTTTCTCACAAACAAATCCCAATGGGAATAGTAGTGTTAGAGGTAGATTTTTACCTTTGTTTTTTTTTTGTTTTTTTTTTTTTTTTGTCTTTAGATGAATGGCAGATGGAGAACATCTTTTCAAGTGAACTTGGAGCATGGGCATTGTCTTGGAGAGAAGAAAATAAAGAGAGAACTGCAAAGAAAGTTTGAAGCGCCTTGTGCTCCTGAAGGGCTGCCTGCCCTTCCTTTTAGCAGCGTATGAGGTGAGTTCTGTTTGGGTGATCTCGGCATATCTTTATGCTGATGAGCTATGTGTCACTAAGCAACATTCAGCAGTGTGTAAGCACATGGAAGTTGCCTTTCATACTTTACATAGTTGTATTTGCTCTTATCCTGGATTTTGTTAGTAAGATAAAAGGTCCTTCTGGGAGTTGATACAGAATCAAGGTGTATACTGAGAATGTTATAGAGAACAGAAGCTGAACTCTTTCACAACTAAATGTGCCATAGGAAAGACTACAAGCTAAAGAAAAGGTAGGACCTGATAAAAAAAAAAATGAAAGCGTTCTTTCTCCTTTAAACTATGAACTGTCTTCCCTGTTGCAACTGTGGCACTGTTTAATTTCATTCTTAGTGACCACAGGAATAAAAATCTAAAATGTTTAAGGGAGTAAATTGCCATTTCAAAAGAAACATGGAGGGTTTTTTTTGTGTGAAGAGTAGCATGGACTTCTTATAAAAAATAAATTGGGTCAACAGAAAACAGACTGAAAAAACAGATACAAGCTATGCCACTCAGGAAATTTTATCCAGGGACCTGCAGCCTGTCAACATTCACATAACTGTACATTTCTGTTCCAGGTTGTCATGAAGTATAAGGAGAACAAAGAGACTACTAGGAGAGGACTTGGTGTCTGATGTAGCTACGTTTTGTGCTTTGATGCAGTACCTGTATGATCAGATAGGATAGTCTGAGGCTTGATGTAGTAGCATATCTGATTTGACATTACAGGAATGTAAACCAGGAACAAGTTCATTCTAGACAGAGGTCTTAAAAAATCCAGACCATAGGATGCCAAGTTTACCTTCCCACTGCTGTTAGGAGATACTCTGTGAAGGCAAGTTCCCAGCACCACTTGAGAATAAGCAGATAGTCTGCAGTCACTTCTCTTATGCTGTGACATCCTTAAAGTTAAGAATTGTTTCAGTTGTGATACCTTTGTAATTCCTTAAACTTCTTCCCTTCTCTGCTGTCAGAAAGGTGAGAAGAGGTCTTGAGTGCTCTCAAGCCAGCTATATAGTTATAATTTGGGGTTGTTCCCAAAACTACATTACTAAATCTGGCTTATATACATCTTCATTTACCCCATATAAATTTAAAAAAAATCTAATGAGCTTGTAATTCAAAAAATGAAGAGAGCCAAAGAGACTATAATCAATGAGGCCAACTGCAACAAATGTTGCATCAGGTGTTAAGCATTCAATGTATGTGTAAATACACTCAAACCTTGCAAAATAGGTTTAACAAGTGTTAACTTCATGTAAGTATTAAAACTCTGTGAACTCAGTCTTTAAGCTTCTTAAGCTTAGTACTTAAGTATGCACTTATTGTGAAGGCTGTGTATTATTTTTTTTGTGACAGGGCTTGATAGGCAAACAAAAAGTCTATGATATGTTACTAAGAACATGGTGTCCAGCATAGCTGAAATGTAGCTGCAGATACTGTAGTTTGTTTTGCTTGGATTATAAACTTTCTGAGGCAGATGACCACTCTTTTATTCTTTGTAAGACACTTGGCATGTGTCTGATTCAGTTATGTGCTATATTTAAGCACATAACATTGTCATTCAGGAATAAATAAATAAAAAAAAATCTCAATAATACAGAATTTGCCAATAGAAAACCCAGTTAGTAAAACTTCTTTTTTTCCTGCATTCTATGATAATATATAAGTTCCCATTGCTATTTGGATATGAGAATTTTATAGGAGGCCTTGTTACATATTTAACTGTGTGGATTCTCTTTTGTGGTCACTGTGAAAAGGAAAAAAAAACTCCTGATTTTTCTTTAATTTCAAACTTTTGCTATTTCAGAAGATAACAATGTTCTTACAATGTTAAAATAGTAAATATTTTAATGTAATATTACTGAAGTTAATTCCAAAAGGAAAATTGGCCATTTCAAAGATTTACACAATGTATTGTCTTTCAAACAATTATCAAATATGTAAATCCCAGAGAGAGGTTTGACCTGAACTTAGATCTGCTGCGTGCATCAAGATTTGTTCATTATAAATTAATTGAAGAACAATTAATTGGTGTTCAAGGCATTAATTTCTTTTTGTTGTTGTTTAATTCAGTTATTTATGTCTATAGCATAATACCTAAGAGGCAGTGATCATTGCTTTTTAACTTTTTGTGCAAATAAATCACAAAACTAATTGCTGGTTGTACTGAAATTATGGAGATGTCAGCATTTCAATTAAAAACCTTTATTTCTGGAGATTTATAAATCAGTTATAAAAGTTCTCTCCAAACACAGGAATAAATTAATTAGCAGACATTGTCTTAGCTGACAAGCATGTTTGTTTACATCTTTAATGATCTCAGGAGTCTTAATCATTTAACGTTTTCTAAATGCTTTGAAATCCTTGAAGGATGGACTCAATAAAGTGCAAAGTATTATTAATATTCTCTTTAATTTGTTCATGTTAACAATATATATGCCATGAGGGATATTCCAGACAGTTGTGTGTGCTAGATCCTATGATATATCCACTAGGAAATTATTAAAGATTCAGTTGAGTTCTGCTGATGACATACGTTGACAAGCAGAATTGGCAAGCATCCTTTTAAGGATAAAGATGAACCACTGCCTCCTTGGAGGATGTAAGAAAAGGAATAAATTATTTGTTACATGTATCTTTATAAGATAAGTATCTTTATAGATACCTAGGAGATAAATGTATACATACACAAATGGAGACAACACACACATACAAATTTTGTCCATCATTTAGACTTGGATTTAAACCACTTGAAGGAAGTGCCATTATTAAGCTGCTCAACAGGGCTGTTTTCTCCCTTTTCCCTCTCCAGTGCCTCCAGCTGTGTTCCTAGGCAAACTTAGCCTTGATTTGAGTTTGACATGATCATTTGTGCTGTGGTCTCAGCTGGTTCAGGAAGCTAAAGATGACAGGAAGCAGGGCTTTTTTTTTTTGGTGAGCAGGATTCATTTTCTACAGGTTTAGCTACCTGAACCAGCCTAGTTTACTGTCAAACAAGTACTACAGCAGAGGAACAGGAGAGATGTGAAAGTGGATTAGCTAAGTTCTAATGTCAGATTTCACTGTGGGTTGGAATTAGTCCCTCTGTATTTGGTGGTGGGTGGCAGACCTTCCCAAAAATGTAGGCAGGTCTCAGACTGGTTGCAAGGCCCCTTGTTCTTTGAAAACAGGAAGAATAACCTTAAAACCCTGTTTAACATAGCCTTCTCCATTTAGTGCCTAAAGCTAGTCCATTTAAATCTAGGATAAGCTAAATCTTGCTTAAATTACAAGTATGTATTTTCATTGTTTTTTTTAGGATTTAAGTTAGATAGTTTTAGGATTTAAGAAGAATATGGTCATTTAAATCCAAAAATAATATTTAAAATGTTCATCAAGTTTTCTTTGAAAGCTATTTAAACTTCTGAATAAAAGGAAGACCATGTATTGTTATTTAGAGCTCCTTGGAGACATTCCAAGCTTTAATTGCACTTCAATTTCATTTCAGTAAGAATGAATCTGAATGAAAGTCTCTGTCCTGTGGTGCTCTTTTATTCTGCATTTTAGTTCCTGTGAAAACAGTGCACTTGTGCAGCCAGACTCAGCCAGATGCCCTCCTGCTGTTGATTTAGACATCTCTCTTGGCTCCTAGCTGTTTTTTTTTTTTCTCTTGTTTTGAGAATAAATTAAAAGTATGTCTGAAAGCAGTAATGTCAATTTTCCTAATTATCTGAGACGTGGTGACCATAAATGCCACACTACCTATTAAACAAACATATTCGATAAAGTTCAGTGGATGATATCCAGACAAACTGACTTTTTACAGAGAATCCAATGATTTGCTCTGAGATTTTCAGGCCAGATAATGTGTGCACACTGGATGCAGCTTGGTTCTTCTGGGTATGTTTGACTTACGTTTCTGTACATGCATGGAAAAATAACCTTGTTTCTTAAGAATTTGCTGAGCATGTTATCTGGAATCCCTCTATGCATCAGCTAGCTCTCATATATCTCCAGATGCCATGACAGCAAAACCAAAACCAAAACCAAAAAAAACCCACTTTTTTTTTTTTGTTTTTTTTTTTTTTGTTTTTTTTTTTTTGTTTTAGCCTCAGAAATCATGAGTTGAAAGAGGACAGTTTTGGAGAAACCCAGGCCTATTTATCTTTTTTTGAAAGGAGAACTCTTAGTCTGTTTTGCTGTGATCTATGGCAGTGCACTTAAAACAGTTTTGATGGGAAAACTGCTGGCTAAATTTTTCTTTCTTAGATTATGCAACACTTGTTTGCTGAGCTCTACATGTGTTTTGTTATGGTGTTAGGGGTTCTTCATCAGCTGAGTGAGGAGTGCTAGATGTTCCTTGATGCTGTTCTTTCATTCCCAGGCCTTTTGCTACCAGATTTCCTCTTCCCTCCTACAAGGTACAGAAGATTTTATGCTATTTTCAATGTCTTCAGACATATGAAGTTTCTTGAAATATGGTTGATATTTGTATATGTAGATATGTCCCATAATAGCTGCTATTTTTCTAGTTCTAAACTAAACACACATTAGAATTCCTTTGATGAGACAGTCATCTTTGGGGAATGTTCATGGGATGCTGCATATTTAAGACTTACTTTTACTTTGCTTTTTGTTTTTTTCTTTAATTTTTGCTTACTATTTAAGTCTTTGGGGGGCAGATTGTTCAACCATTACATAATCCTACCTAAGTTAATTACTGTTCATGAAATTAAGAAGGGAAAGACTAGACTGTCAGTTCTATTGCTATAACAATGAACCTGGTGGTTTAGTACATACAGGCCACTAAAAGTTTGGCCTAAGTTTAAACAAGCATTAGGAACTGGAGTCAGAGACTGCACTTTGTTATACTGGATTCTAAATGTATGTAGAATCTTCAAAGCAGGGGAAAATTGGGCGTCTCTATCTGTGATTTTAACCTATATAAAGAATAGAAAGAAGGGTTCATATTATATAGAGTGAGGTTTTCTTTCCTGAGATTGGTTTGTAGCCTCAGTTACTCTGCATTTAAATTTCACTTGTTTAAAGAACTTTATTTGGTTCTAAAACTTTTAAAGAACCTGATTAAAAAATCCGTACTGAAAACTTCTGTTCTTGTCAGAAGCATAATCTTTTCTGTGTCACTGATAAAATCATTAACGATATATTCTACTTGCCTAAATTCAGAAGAGTGATGCAATAATTTATTACTAAAGCTATAGATATACACATTCTTACTGACAGTGACCTTTATTGTCAACAAAACAGAAATTATTCAATTCTTGTATTTATTTTCCTATGTTCTGTAAAAGACCAGTGATAAATCTTGCATCTTTCTGCTTGTTGGTATAAAGCTGTAGACCTGTGTGTTTCATGTGAATAGCAAAGGAACCCAGGGAATATTTCCCATTTCTTTTTCAGCAGTGTAAATGAGCATGGGGGGTTGCCAAGTAAAGGGGGAATTTCCTTGGGAGCTGTCTTTGGAGAGGTAGGAGCAATTTAAGTTCATTGACCTCTAATGAGCTATTTTTGTCCAATGCTGATTGTGGCTTTAAGAGTCTCCTCTGGACACAGGCTGTTCAGAGAAGTTTTTTGCGTGTCTTCATTGTGAGGAAGAAAGCCTGCACCATTGGCAGTCGTTGGGACTTATGATTATCATATTGGCAATTTTCAGTTTTTATTTATAGCAGTATTGCTCAATGTATCTCACACAAATGAGGAAGTATTGATACTATTGAACCTTAAATACTCTGTGTATAGTTCTCTACTAACCTTGCTTAGGAAAACGAAATCTGGTATAAAGAATGGCTACAGGGATTTGAAAGCCTTATGAAAGAAAGCTGAAAGCTTCTTTGGACTAGCAAAACAAAAGCTGAAAGGGCTTAGATAGTTCTCCCTGACAGTCATGAAGGTGAAACTTGAAGCTCCTTATGAAATTCAATATACATGTCTTGTTTTGAGATGCTGTGAGCCTACAGACTACTTTCGGATTATGCAACTCTTAATTTTGCAGTTTCCTCATTACAGACTGAAATAAAAACTTCTAAGATGCACCCACAGTCAGATACTTTACAGAGATTAGTGTGTTTTCAAATTGCAAAACGTCATCTGTATGGCTCACAAAATTAGAACCCAAATATATAAAGTGTCAATCTATATAGATTAAACAGATATATTTGGTTTCCATTTTATGTTTTTCTATGATTTCTTCTAGTTGCCCTATTTGCTTCAAAACTTGTGATCTCATTCACATTCTAGCCTTCCTAAGGCTTTCTCACTGTTACAACTTCTTTCTAAATGAGAAGGGCTTCTTTAAGTTTTGTATAAAAAATAGTTTTTTAACCCATGTAACATCTAATATTTTCATCACCTGTAAATGAAGCTAATTCATCTTTTTGAAAAGTCGTAGTGCAAGACAACAAAGCTGTAGATGACAGTTCTGTTATAAGCCATCAATGTATTGTTCAGTTCATCTACATGCAAGGCTGGGGTGGTGGTATTCAAGAAGCGTATGTGTGGGCTAATTGGATTTTCCATTCTGTATTACTTCATTGTTGAATATGTGCAGGCTTGAAAGATTCAGGGTAATAAAACTAGCATAATGCTACATGGATATGATTACCTCTGTCTTGTCAATGACTTAATCCAAGACTTAATGCCATTTATTTTTTCAGATATGAGAATGACCCATCTTCTGTAAAAATATTAAACTGTTTCTCAGTTTAATATTTCTGGCTGATTATGCATAGAGTATGGCTTTTCGCCTGTGACATGTTGTCAGAACAGAATGGGCGGTGGTAGCTAAAGAATATTTTTGACATTGCCTTTTTTATTAAAATCCTTACTTGCTGAATATTAACAGTAGTTAGGACTTGGGATTCTGTTATCAGACAACTGATTTGCTTTATTTCTTTCTCTTAATGGCTACAAGTTGTTAAGATGTACAGCACATTCAGAAAACCCATTAAATATAAAAAAGAAAAATAGGCTAGGAGAATGAAGGTAGGCTTAGAGAGTCAGGCACTCATTTCTACTGAAATTCAGTATCTAGGGCTTGTACATCAGAATTCAGTAGACACCTGCTTTCCTCCTTTTCGGTACTCCCCATTTTGAAGGTAGTGGAAGGATTGGTACTGGGTATCAGCATAACAAAGAACCTTATCCAGCTGTGAAAAATGGATGGAAAAGTGTCAATATGAGAATAAAGCCATCTACTCTGCGCAGCAATTACAACAGGGCAAAGAATTTGCTTTTGCCTGTAGCATTGTCTAACCAAACATCAGACCTGGAATCTAGAAACAGACTTGGAGTATTTTCTGCAGCTTTCAGTCTTGTCTCTCTGTTTTCTTTTTCTTCTTTGAATGGGAGTTTTTTGATAGTGGTATAATCATAGCTTTGTTTCACTGTGGTGAGGCTGTCAAGTAACACACCAGCAAGAGTCCAGAAAAATCCCCAAAAGG
>NW_008597190.1:37315-58078 GCF_000691845.1 Merops nubicus | reverse complement strand
TATTCCTGCAAGTAATCAACAGTGATAAATTTAGCATGAAACATTTGGCTATGTAAGCTGCAGATTGAGAACAAAGGATTTTTCCAGCCATGATAGTATGCCCCCCCTATCCACTAATTATCTGAAAATGAGGATTGAGGTTGCTAGCAGGATTAATTACTCTGAAACTGCTGAAAATTATGGTGATTTTGAGAAAGTAGGAGTCAACGAAAATGGCTATATGTGTTTGTTTGCCAAAAATAGCACAGCTAATACTTGGCCATGTTTTTAAGTTTTTCATAAAATGCATCCCACTGTCTCAGTATTGCTTGAATGATGAAAAAGCCAAACTAGCAACATGAACACTATGGCAGCCTGAGGTAGTAAAAGCCCTTAGGAGACACTTGAAGATGTCAAAGCATCTATTTTTTTCCCCCACTAATTTTGTGCACTTGTGGTAGACAGAGGCCATGACATGGAGATGATCTTCTTTCTATGCAGGTGTGATAGTCTTCCACTACTTCCTGGAGACACGCTCATAGCGGGGACAGAGCCAATGGGAGATGAACAGTGAAAATACTGCAGAGATGTGCTTCCCAGGGCAGGTTGTCTAGGAGAGATGAGAATGTGGGCCCACATTCATGGAGTAAAAATTTTATTCTATTAGTTTAAGCAAAAGCATAGTCATCCCATTTGCTCTCTAGACTATGCATCTTCTCCAGAAGATATCCAGCTTTACTAATTTGGGAGAAGGGAAGTACTAGAAACAGACTGAGAACTGCTCAGGCCTTTATGTGCCTTCTCTATTGTGGAGGCTGTTAGCCCATAGGTCTCTCCTGTCAGTTGGCAGTTACCAGATTTTTCTCCTCAGTGTGTATCATTGCACAATTATTCTAACTGCTTTGGGGAAAGATTTGTGCAAAGCATACTCAGTCCTTTGTTTTATAGATAGTTGTTATTACAAAATGAACATAGCCTCAGATACTTAGTAAAAATGTATTTTAAAAAGCAATGAAACTTGAAGAAGACAAGAAAACTGTAAATATTCATAGCTCCCTTAGCAATGGTCTTGAAAAATTTCAACAGTATGTCTTTATATTACACCGTATAACCTTTGAGGCAGACATCTCCATCACATGCAGACCACAGTGTATTAGACAGCACACTGAATTCTGCATTAATGACTTTCAAATAGTCCTCACAACTCATGATATTGCTTGAGCTGTGGGAACAGTTTTCTGTGAGGCTTACTGCCAAATCTTTCACTTTTGTTATACCCTTACGAAACTGTGGCAATTTAGCACAAGCCTGTACTAAAAGCTCCCATTTTATATACTCAAGAAGTGCAAAAATCAATGCATGAGCAGGCACAGAAATACTAAAATGCCTGTAGTCTAAAAGGGGGCTGCCTGCAAACCCATTTCATCAGTCTGGCTAAGTACCCCAAAGTCAGGAAGCTTATCTGATCCATCTTAGACTTCTTGATGGTGAAAATCTCACAAAAACAAAGGTTTTCTGAGACTTCATGATTTTTGTCATTCAGAAAATACTGAGAGAAGCACTTACTCTTCTTTCATGTTGCATTTTTTTTGCTGCCTGTAGACAAATCAGAGTAAGAACACTGAACAACTCTGAGAAAAGTAGCCTTTTTTAAAATCCATAACGTTTTTGGCTTGTGTCTAATGACAAAAATGAAGTAATTCTGTTCCTGCTTTTCACATGGCTGACTGATCTTTGGTGAGAATGAGTGTTCACATTTGCTAGCTTCAATAAGTAAGACATGAAAAGGATGGCAGAGACCAAACTGCAGCCAGGTGTAAATAGGTGTAATTCTACTGAGGTTGGGAGAGTTTTACCCTAGAGATTTTTAGAGCCTTTCACATATGCAAATGAAGTGACCTTTCTGGTTCCAATTTACAAATGTTTGTAATGAGAACAGAATTGGTATGAAACTTCATTATTATGGCAAAGCATTTCATACTGTGACAATCCCACTCCCTTCAAACAGGATAAATGCAAGGCATTGTCCAAATTGAATGGCAAAAAAAAAGCCTATTCCTGAGAGGGTTTCAACCCTGTATTTCTTGACTGTGGGATGTTTTCTCATCTGCCTACCTCCCAATATGTCCTTAGCTTGTTAATACAAATGTTTTGGCATCTTATAATTTTCCCAGGAGGTATTTAGTCTTTTCATTCCGACTGCCCATATATACTGCAGCATTTAGAGACAGATTTTTCAAAAGACGTGCTCCAGTGAATAACTAGATATAGCAATAGCCACACTCAAAGTGTACTTGAGGTCCATAGGAATTACTGGTTCTGACTGTGCTGTCCAGTGTGGGGAAGCCTGTTCTGACTCTGCTGTTCTGACTCTGCTGTCTCAGAAAACAGAGTCAATCGTTTAACTGTGTGCAGGCTTCTAACACAGACCTCAGATTGCAGCAGGATACAAAGCCGTAAGAAATGTATGCATTCGCACAGGTATTGCTCCTCTCCTCCCATCACCCACCACAAGAATAAAAACTGGTAACTAACTTCTTGTCTCTTTTCATGGGCATGTCAGAATATTAAACATTTCTTGAAATGATCCACAATTCTGCTCAACAGGTAATTAGGTGGAACAATCTCCTCATACTGAAACTAAGCTTTAAACTGAAAAGAAACCCCTTCCCAAATACCATTTCCTTGAATCTGTGTTGCCATTTATGTGTCTATGCACACTCTTAACAGTAATAATGGAATAATATTAGCAGCTTAATGATACTAAAATGGAAGAATAGCTTGGAGAGCAATGGTAAAGCATCCGGTCATCGTTACATTTTTACTTTTCAAAGGAAGGTTCAAGCGAAATCCCAAAGAAAAAGAGACAGAATACCTAAGAAAAATGACTCATCACACTGTGTTCCAAAATATAGCAGTATGTATTTAATGCCTCCTGATAGAAATGCATCCTGTAGATTTCTCAGACTATATTTTTACACGTACCTTTAAGTCAAAGAAGCACCTGAGCTACTATTTGCTGATCAAAACCAGGGCAGAGCTCTGTTTGCAGTTCAGCCACCTCTAATCAGGGGAAGTATAAAGGGCTTTTGAAAGACTGAACAAAGTGCATGTGGCTAAGATGAAGCACTTGTCAACTCCAGGGAGTAATCCAGCAGTTGCAAGCCAGAGTCAATCTGTTCCTTGCATGACGGCACAGATACAGCCGCAAGCAAAGGCCATTCAATTTACTGAGAAATGTGGAGTCAGCTATGACCAGATTCAGGGAAATGTGATCCTTTGTGTTTGAGGTACTTGCTAGAAAGAACTCGTGTCATGGCCGTATTTAATGCTCCAGATGGCATAGTTTCTCATGAAATGGTGTGTCTGCAAGCCCTTTGCATTCATCCTGAGACACATTGCTAGGGTGTACATCTCCTGCAGTAATGTTTTCTTCAGCCAGAAAAAGGGAATTTTTAAAAGTTGCTGAAAGTATTAACAAAGAAAGCATAGACGACTATTTCCTGTGCTTAATTACATGGAAAAAATAACATTACCAAGAACAGATTGCAGAGACAGAAACTCCAGCATTCATTCAGGCTTTCCAGAGCCTGTGTTGCTGTCCAGCTTTAATTCTGTACACCACCTCCTCAGGCATATGCTTTTTGATTTACTGTAGTATTTGTACCACTGGACCCCAGCCACTCAGTGCAGTGAATAGCTGTTCAGTGCTTTGTCTGTCCTCGTGGCTGACAATGTGTCCAGACCCTGCTCTGGAGATAAAATTAATAATTCTCCTATGGGCTTTTCTATGGTGCAGATCACCTGGCAAATAAAATTTCAAACCAAATGATTACAGTTTCGTAGAGTTAAATGGTAATTGAAAATGGGGTGTTAAAATGGGAAACATCATCACACTTAATAATAGGAAACAGTACCATTCCCACCTGTGTTAAAAATCTGCCTTTGAAATGTATTTAAAGTGACTTCAGCTATAGCCAGCTGGTTTGCCTCTTCCAAGCTAGATCAGCAGGGGTAACTGAACAGCAACAGTGTTTAAGGATTGCAATGAACTAATGTCTAGGGATTGCTCTAAATCAAACTCACATACGTATAAAATCACCTACCAGCAAATTCTTAAGAGTACTTGATGAGATAAAAATGCATGTTTTCAAATTAATTATGTCTGGGAAAGTGGCTGTAGAAGAGAAGCAGTTGTCACACCTTTAGGAAGATATAGGCAGATATATCCTTTGCTGTGAATGCTCATTCAGTGTCATCAAAATGCAAAGATATCTACTGTGATTGTGACATAATGAAGATGCTCTAAACATTATCAGTAGCGTGTACAGGCGTGTAAAGTGCCAACTATGAAGTGAAAATGCATGTTTCAGATAAAAATTTATGTTTTACATAAATAAGTGAGGAGACTTAGTCCTATGAAGTGAGCCTGTCTGTGCCTAGTCAGAGGACAAAGTTAATCCGCCAAATCCAAGGAGACTGTAGTTTAAAAATCACCCTTCCAAAGTCTTGCTGTTAATGGTGCAGCCTTGACAAAGCACTTAGTTCTCTGGGCTCTTTGTCTGTGATAATTCACCTCCAGAGTAATATTATAGATCAGTCACTCTGAATCAATAATATTTGCATGCACTTATGTGTAGTTCATGCTAAGGAGGGTAAGCCGGAGCTAATCAAGTTAAAACATCATTTGTACACTTGGCAGCTCCCTGCTAACTTTGAACAGTCCAGTACATAAAAGCATAAGGATCAAAAGATCTGGAACTGAAATAGTGAGGACAGCTGATTTTTAAATGGAATGACTATAAAAGTCAAGTGCCTCACGAAAGCATATGGGTTGCTACAAAGCTAAATGATAGATCTTGCTAATACCGAAATGCAGGCAGTAAATTACCCACAAGCAGCCGGTAGTTCTCAGATGTCTCTGACTAACAGTATCTGAACACCTCCCATGTATTTAAAAATGAAAATAGTTCTTTTTCAGAACCTGTAGGAAGAACAGCTTGATGGATATCTATTATTTGTTTGATCACTAGTGAGAGCAAAGATCAGCCTCTATGTTAATAAGGATTTCCTAGTCTGTGAAGAGATTGTTTTTCAGATTGGCTTGATTTAATTTTAAGATCCTCACATCAGGATACCAGATACCTACACCAAACTGCAGTGGTATTTTGTTCCCCTTTATGAAAAGTGGCAGCATCAGCAGTGCTTTGAATAACGGCATTTCATTAATGAAGTAAAATGTATGTACAATTATATGGGTTCTAGATTTGGAGGGAGGCACATTCATTGTGTCTGCAGTTATACATGGTACACTTACATATAAAGAGCCTCTCATGAGTGCTTGCAGATATTTAGAACATATTTATGCATAAACTATTTAACTCTTCTGAACCTAATCTAAATTTGCTATCTCTCTGTAAAGAACTCACAGCTTTATCTCTGTATTCCAGACTTGTCTCATTCCGCTCAAAATAAAATTGGTCTGTCTTCCTAGCATTGCCTTGTGGTTGTCTGGCCATCAGCTTGAACTGGGCTAAACCAGAGCTTTTAATCTTTCTCTCCAAGCTGCTTCTGTGTCATGTCCTTCTTCAATCACTATGGACAACACTGCGGTCCCGCTTGTTACTTGGGCCAGTAACTGGCATATCATACTTGTCTTGTAATGCTTTTTGGATCCTTACAGTCATATGATATCTAAATCCTGCCAGGTTGTGTTTTTGTTTTTATTTTCTTTTTTTTCTTTTCTTTTTTTTTTTTTTTTTAAGATGTTAAATACAGCCTCTCCAATCCTTCCTGGACAGCTAAAATGGTCATCCATTTTACTGGCATTGCAAATGCATTTTGCTCTGTCCATAGCCATCTAGAACATTGTTGCCAAGACTATTTTTGTAGATGTTGCTTTACCAATATTCTTGCAGGACAGATGCAGGCAGTAGTTTGAGCAGCATAGTGTTCCCTTACATCTCGTTTACACCAAGTAAATGAAAATACCCTGTTTTATTTAGCACTGCTTGACTAGTATCCTTCTCCTAACACGCCCAGGATAATTTGCATTCACTACCTGCACCTCTTGCTACAGGGTGACTTGTGGTGATTCACCCTTTGTGTTTTTCAAATGTGCTTTTTCTCTGTTGTTTTTATACACAGGCAACATGGTCAAAGGGGTTTCACAGAGCTGCTTCATTGTTCTGCTCAAATACCAAAATTGCCATCAGCTGTACACAAATAAAATCACGCTATTATTGTATGATGCTGACACTGACAAATATCACTTCCTGAGTATCTCACTTCACTCTGAGAGTACGTCAACTCTTTCCTTAAACACAGGTTGTGTCTTCCTTAGAGTACGGGCTGTGTTTGAGACGTGGTCAATGTAGTGGAATGCCTATTTGTGGCTACTAACTATAAAAAAAGAACAATGTACCAGTATATATGTGCCTATTTTTATGTTCTGTGACTTTAGATATGCCGATTATACAATCTATCATCACATGTATCCAAGTGTTAGGTTTATGCTCTATCCAAACCCACTTGCTTCAGTAGTGTTTCTAGAATAATGCTTCAGCATCCACACACATGGAAAATTGACCATTTTCATCATGTATGCTTAGAGCATTGTGCTTACAACTTGTGGATACAGTAGCCATAAACAATAAAGTGTGTGTATGGACAAATGGAGAGAAATTTGGAGGATAAAACCTATCTCTTTTAGTATGTATAATAGTTCTCTGACTATTTTATGATTTTCAGTACCAGAGTAATAGGAATTATTATGAATATCAAGAAAACATTTTTTTCATTAAGGAGAGGAGAAAAGAGAGACAGAACACTTAGATCTTTTGCCAGCATTCACTACAATCTTCAACTAATCTGATCTGGGGAAAAATCCAAAATTAATGCTGTCAAACTGAGTAGCAGATGTTGAAAAAGAATCAGGCACTGCAAGAAAATTGATGTGCCAATGAAAATTAGAAAGACAGGAAATTCTTACTAAATAAAACCCAGCAGGTTACAGGGCCAGAAAAAAAAAAAAAAATTAGCTTAGATCATCCAACCAGTTCATTTTTGTGTAACCATATTAATGGGGTTTTTCTTTTTTCACTTGTTACGTGTATATTTGTGTAGTAAAAAGAAATGCTTTGTATGCTATTTTAACCTTCTGCAAAACATCTTTTCTCCATTCACTGGAGTCTCAGCCAGATTGGCTTCACCTTACTTGTGAGATTTTCTATGCTGTCTTCTAACTTGTCAGCACTCACTTCTCTTCAGCACCTATTGTTTGCCTTTGTGTCTGGGTGTAGACAAAGAGGCTTCAGTTGATTGTTTGCAAGAATATTAAATAAATTTACATTTATCAGAGTAATTGGTTTTCATTTTCAGAGATTAAGGTAAGGAACATCTGTATTTAGGAGCAGGCTTGTTTGCAGGGTGGCTGCATCGTGTCTGTAAGTGGTTATGCACAGCACAGGCACTTTCAAGGTATATAGATTTTGTTATCCCTAGATTGTTCAGACAAGAGCCCAAATACTGGGAATGTTTTATGCAGATTTGGAGGTGGTTTTGCCAGCTACAGCTGCTGGGCCTCTCATTTAACTTGTTAAAACAGATATGATTAGGTCAAACATTTTTTAGCCAAAAGCCTGACAAACATAATAATTTGGAAACCAAAAAAAGACTAATCTTCTATGTCTTCTAACTCATTTCATGTTTTCTCTCAGATAGCAGCTGCTCCTTTAAGTTGCATACAGCATTATTATTTTTGTTTCCATGGTCTGACTCATTTCTTTTGGAAACAGATCTCTTAACTTGTTTTTGGCAAGCAGAATTCTGGCCTGATTGTGGATTTTTCTCTTGTTCTCACTCTCTCACATGTACTTCACTTCCTTTGCTGTTTTTCCAGCTTTTTAGCTATTCCTTCCTCTGCCGTACTTGCTACAGACAATGGGGGCTCATGCATTAGCAACAGGCAGTGTCTAAGGGCTACTGTGTCTTGGTACCTACGTACTGACTTAACACATTAAATAGTAAAGGCACATTAAGAGTGTATTTTGTTTCCAGAGATGTGAAAAAATAGCTAGGAAAAAAAATATTTGACCCTGTTTGTTTGTGTTTGCATGTGTGTGTTAGAACTGTGAGAGGAAGACTGGAACTCTGGTTAACCTTCCTCACTTTGGACTAAAGAAAGACTGTATGTGAGATAAGACCCTTACTTAAGGGCAAACCTTTCAGCTACGATGGATTAGGATAGGTAAGCACCAGTGTGCAGACTAACTATTGAACTGGCAAGTTTCTGAGCTTTCCTGTCCTGGTTTAACTGACCTCTTTTCTTAGGATATATACAACTGTAGGTTATAGTGGTGCAGGTTTTGGTATGCCTTGCCAGAGATGAAGACAGGAATCCACACAGAATTTTGTAATTTTCCCTTGGAGTCAGCGCAATGGAACATTTTTGCAGTGAGATGAAAGTAGGGACTGTGCTACTGCACCAGTAATTGCTTCCTGTTGCAAGGGCAAAGGGAGCTTTCCCTGGCTAATCTGTTTTACGGCCTCTGTGTATATATTGTGACAATAACATCCTACTGTCTCTATTATTTGATAATTAACAAAGTTTCTCATCATTAACAGGAATTAATTCTCCATAGATTTAGTTCCATGCTATTCTCTTCTTTCCAGACCCATCATTCCATTCCATGCAATTTAGAACAACCCTTAGACAAAATTTAACGTGTAAAGAAAGTAGAAATCACTAAAAAAGAAGTTACTCCCTGTGTTTAAAGTCAAAGAACTCCACAGAAGTAAGGAACGAATAAGAACAAAATCCAGATGTCAGTGGGATTCCAAGAAAGGTTCACTGATATTCCTCCCAGTTCTTGTCCCTCCCTCTGGCTCTGGGTAGCAGCAAAGGCAAGCTCAGCAAGTTTTATTACAAAGCTGACACAACCCTGGGTCTCACAAAACCAAAACAAACCAAAAAGGAATTGTGTTTTGATTTATATGAAGTGGAGTCCAATCTTAGTTCTACTGATGTTTAAATGTTTCAAAATTTTAGGCTCAGATCTGAGTTTTTAATTTACATGAGCCTGGAAAGAAATGGATGTAAGTGAAAGAGATGGATGTAAAAACTAGGAACCTTGGAGCGCCTCTAGGTATCCACAGAGTAACGCAGAACAAAATGGGTCATTCTGAAAACTCCTTGACAGACAATCAGGCTCTGAATGTGCTGTCAAGCTTGTAGAGTGGCAGGATGAGTAGACAGTACCAATAAATTCTCTGTTCCTCGTTGCAGGATGGTTTCCTGAATTGATTACAACTCGGTGGAGCTGCTGGGTAAGTTAATGGATTTGGTGAGGTAGGGAGAATACTGGTGGAGGAGCAGCACAATTTTTATATATCTAACTTCAAATATCATAACCTATCTGATTTTGCCAGCCTGAGGTTCAGGCCACTGAATCCAGAGCTGACTAGAAAAGCATATTTTTTTGCCTAAAGTGTTGCTTTGTGTTAAGCATGTACTTAACTATTTTCCCAAACTGGTACTTCTCTCACATTTTATTAGTACTCTTAGCACCCTAAATAAGATTGGAGCAAAGAAAGGAAGTAAAATTTCTCTGACGAATGTGTCAGCTAAATGTATCTCCTTTTCCCTGAAGAAGGTTATAATGTTGTTTTTTTTTCAGATCTGCGGAGTAACTGAAGTGATACATGAGCACTTAGCAATAAACATTTTTAATGGAGACCCCCTATCCCCAGCTTAATTTCTGTCCTCAGCCATATTGCATTAATCAATACTAGTGATGTTCCTAGTGGTTTCATTGCATCCTGTGAACAATTTTGCTGCTTGGAATTACAGAAACATGCCTTGAGTGTATTTTGATACTCAGATTTAATAACAGGGGATCCAATATTGATTTTAATGGGAAACTGTTTGCCTATGTGTGCACACGTCTGTTTTTCTCTGCACCATTTTCCTGTGCACTGAATAGTCATGCTCCAGTCCAGCACTTGTGACTGTTACAATACTGAAAGAGTATCAGAAATAGTACAAAACATGACAGTAGTGATTAATGTGATTAACTGACCTTGCTTCACTGCAAATTACATGCAAGTTCCCCAGATGTCGCATTCAGTGTTACTCACACGCAATTTCTACCAACCATTCTTGGCAGAGCAAGTACTTAGTCTGCAACACTATCTGTTAAATGATAACATTATTCTTTGTTTGGATGGGCTCAGGTCTTAAATCTGGGCTTCTGAAACCAGTATTTGTAGTTACTCGCAATTCCTTTTCTTAGTGAAATGCACTCATGGGCAAACAGGCAAGTGGAACTTTGAACAGGCAAATGAGATCTGCAGGCTTAGAATGAGTTTTCCGCTGGTAGTATTTACAATTATTCAAACTGTGTAGTTGAATTTGATTTTCAATGAAATGCACTACTTCACTAAGAGCCAGAAAGAAACATATATGCTGTTCAAACCCATTTCAAGCCATTTTTAGAAGCCATTTTTCCATGGGCTGTTAGGACTGCTGAGAGGTTCAGCCCCTGGGAATAGCCTCTGCATGTTGTTTTGCTTTCACCGACACAGAGCAAAGGCATTGGGCTGTGCATGGGTCCTAACTTTATACGGAGCTACATCAAAACACAAGTGAAAAGTAATTTTTAAAAAATCTCTAGAAGCTATTTCAGGGCTGTATTTAAGTATTTTAAGAGTTTTTCTCAAAGAATGCTTCTAACTGCTAATACAAGTTACAGAACAAAAATGTTTATGTGTGTGTACTTATTCACTGCTTGTGGTTCAAGAACAAATCTGACTCTAACACTAACAGAAAATTCAGCCTAAATATTGCACAGTCTGATGAGTTGCTGTATGTAAGGCAAGTTTAGAGGTTCTTGAGTTTAACGGTAGCCAAATTATTGAAGAACATTGAAGTGGCTGGTCAACTCACATTTTTAACATTTCACAAATTTCCAGGCAATAAACACAACTTTAAAAAGAAAAAAAAAAAAAAATCACCAAACTGAGAGTGTATTATTTCTTGGCATGTGAGGTGTGAAGATTCCTATGGGTGTTCCTAAAGTAACTTTCCATTAAATGATGCACTTTATTTGGGACATTGTCACACAATCTTCCAAAGTCCTGCTCTCCAAAACATACCAGGTCAACACATCCTTTGACTGAATCAGAAAAATATTGCTGCCCTTCTTCTCCCACTACATGATGACATAAGAGCAGATAAGGACCACTGTACTGCAGCTGATGATCTTTCACAGGGGTATGGCCTTAGACCTTCTGCTTTCTGTGTAGGTTAATAGAAACCTCTTCCTGCAGATAACTGCCTTTTTATGTAAGAGGATTTTTTTTTATTTTATTATTTAGTAACAAAACCAGACATTCGAAAGCTACAGACTGCTCATATAAAAAGTACTTAAAATATAGCATGAGTAACTATTTTCTTTAATAGCAACACCTTGCATTTATTAGGCATGTTTCCAGTTACCAAACCTTTCTGTGACTTTTCTGAGCCATAAGCTTTCAGTAAAAAGGACTATAGCCATAATATATGTACCTCCATCATACAGACACAGTGCTTGTATTCAATTTTAAAACTATTTTTAAAGTGATTGCACAATGAGGGTGCATCAGTCACTGGAGTTTGCAGTATTGCACTACACATACACAAGATTTGTAAGGGGCTAATATTTAATATTCATAACATTAAAGCAAACCTTTGTTAAGTCACAGCAGATTTCTTACTATGAAGATGAAGAGTGCTGTCTTGAGCAATATATACAGATGCACCTTTGTACATAGACCAAGAGGATAAGATTAATCGATAGACTTTTGGATAATATACATCACTATTGCCTTCCATCAAAGTAAATTCTGCCATTTTGCTTGACATATATAGAGCAAGACACATGTATACTGTGAGTCCCAGATAACACTATTCTGTATTTGTTGCTGTTATGTTGTGGCAGTAGGAGTTGCCATTGAAAGAGTATGTTTGTTGATGCTGGAGAAACCAGGGGCATGGGAGAGACACCCCACCCAGTCAGGACACAGCCTGTACATGCAGGCCTGGGGCTGAGTACCCAAGGCACTGTGATGGCTAATCACATAGACACAATTATTTTACTGTAAGCTGTAAAACTAAAGGAATTAAACTCCTGTAAATTGTAGGTCTAGTGTGTCATTCTTACAAGTAAATCTAGACGTCATGATACATCTTCCAACATTGAAGTAAGAACTAAAACTGGTTATCTGTGGATGTTTTAGGGAATGGAACATCAGAAGCTTTTAAGATCATGTTGGATAACTGACTCTCAGGCATGGCAGAAGAAGAGAAAATCCTGTCATTTGGCCTAGGGACAGGATTAAATCACTATCAGAGTCCTTCGTAGTTTCTGTTTCTGTGAGTTCTGTTCCAAGAAAGACAAGCTGCGCTACACCAGCTTGCATTTAGGTCCCATCTCCTCTCCCTTTCCTCTTGTTCACTCTCAGCTCTGCTAAATCAACATCTGTCTGTTTGGACAGATGTGTATGTACATATACACAAAAAAGGCAGAAAAGGATTTGGGCCCACATGTTGTAAAACACGGCTCAAGGAAGTTAAGAGTAGAGCAGCATACGTAATGAGGCTGATCATCAGGAGACAAAGCAAATTAGTACTGCTTTGCTTGGAACTCGGATCAGCAGAGCAGATCCAGAGAGCAGCCGCTGGTCTGCTGCCAGCAGTAAAACAGGCCCCAGTCGGGGTCACCTTTTCTCCCCAGACCCAGAAGCAAGTAGAAGAGGTGATGGTCTGCAGGAGCACAAGGAGTCACAGCGCATCTGCTCTCGCCTGTGCCATCTGGGCCAGGGAAGCGCTAATCGGCGTTGGGAGCTGGCGTGGCGGCCGCTCCCGGCGGTGCCCAGCTGGGGAGGTTGTCACCATGGCCCGCCCTTTGCCTCAGCAGAACGGCCCTGCGCTGCACTGTGCTGCCAGCCCTCCCTCCTCTTCTCGCTGCTGGAGCAAGGCTGGGGACACCGAAGCACATAGGAAATGGTCAGAGGAGTGCTTCTGATCCTATTTTATCTGCGTGGACCGTGGCTGCGCTGCTAGGCAGAGATGTGATAAATGATAACCCGCTCGATCCCAGCTCACTTATCAGGCTGCCCCTTGCTGCTCCAAGGGAGGCCTGGGCCTGGCCCCTGTCAGGCATAACTGCCTCAGGGAAGATTTCTAGGCCCTAAGATGATGTTGATAAGAGCAAAAAAAATAATCTGCAAGATGACTTCTGAGGTGATGGATCAGCCCAGGCAGGTGACAGAGGCTCTGTGGGACCCGGCCTGTGAGCAGCGTTCAGTCCGGGCCTCCTGGCGCTTCCCTCGGGCTGAGGCAGGCTCGTGTCTGAAGGACAGGGTTTGCCCCCTGAGCTGAACCCCTGAGGCAGGGCAGCCACAGGCTGCCCCAGCACCTCTTCTGGGCTGGGCTCGGCTGCCAGCTGCTCGCTGTCTCTCTTGAAAGGCTCTCAGAGACCCATGGACAGTACCAGGATGACGTGGTGACCTGTACCCGCTTAATGTCAGGAAAGCACGAGGTGCCCTGGGGGGCCTGTAACCAGTGAAGTGCCGTTGCATTCAGGGGGCATGTCTCCTCCTGGCCCCTTCTCCTTAGAGGCTTCCCTGGTGCAGCAAAGGTCAGAGGTGGCACACAGGCTTCCACTCCCTGTCACCACCAGTGGGGCTGGCATTGTCCCTTCTGATCTGGTGGGGAAGGAATGAACTGAACTTGCCCCAGGTTTCACCTGCCATAGCAGTGAAGAACTCCCCCAGTGCTGTGGCCATGCTGCATAGTAGCATGTACCCATGCCCCCAGCCCCAGCTTGGCTATGCAGCACGGGCGGCCTCATTGACTGTACCAGTCATATATTTACGTGCAAAAGTCAGCCATCTGAAGACCCTTAAAAGTGGAAAAGCTGAAATGTTTTAAAACAAGCGGTTTTTTTTATTTTTAGTTGGGGTTTCTGTTGAAAAATTGACATAACTCAGTCTAAACTAAGCCTTAAATAATTGCAAAATATCTCATATTAGGGCTAATGGAATGTTTCTAGGGACCACAAACAATTCTTCCACCCACCCTCAAACCCAAAATGAGGTATTAATTTGACTGGACCCCATTTTGGGGGGAAGGTGCCATACATCAAAGCAAAACAGAAAAGTCAGCTGTGATTCTAATTCCTGTTTGCCAGGTATTATGGCTGAGGAGATGAGTCTGGTTTACACCTCAAAATATCTCCTCATCTAGTGGGGTATTATTAAGGAACAGTTTGCGCTGCATCACCTCTCTTGCACAGTGATTTCCCTCTGCCTTTCCAGCTATGTTTCCAATCCAGCACACAGCTCTTGTTCTTTCACATGTATTACAGGTATCATTTTAACTCTGGTCAATGTATTTGTCAGTATACACACCTGTCCTAACGTCTGGTGGATTGTATAAGTCTATTAATACTGTGTTGCAAAATATACTGTACTGGTTGTCAGCAGTTTTGTGTGTTTGAAGTTGTTTACTCTGGAGCAAAATCAAGATAAAACGAAACTAAGATTGTTAAATTGGTCTTTCTCTCCAGGTAAAGATCCTCAGCGGTGTAATGTCCATTAGTGGTGTAATGTCCATGGTGCAGTCCATTAGAGTCTAGCTACACAAATATTATGTTAAAGTATATTGAAGTCAGTGGAGTGATGCTTCTGTGCTCTGGCAGAGGATCTCGTCTGCTTTTTGCCATCATTTGCTCTGCTGAGCTGAGTAAATATGGCAATTTCTTGGGCTGTCAGTAAGAAGGTCACTTTACTCCTCAATTCCTACTTGTCCACTATAACTCAGTCATCCAGTTTCAACTTTCAAACTTTTTCTCGTTAGATTTGACTCTATGGCCAGTGAAGGGGAAAAGGAAAAAGGTCACCAGTACACATGAAATGTGTACACGTGTACAAGAAGGCACTGCTGGTTCTGCTGCCAGTGGCAAACGAGGCATTCTTCCTAGACCAGATGCCTGGGGCCCATGTGTAATCCAATAAAGAGCTGCCTTCAGATCAAGACATAACTTGCAGACAAGACCAAACCTCAAGTCTCTACATGGAGAGCCACATTGTTTCTTCATGGCTCCTTGCATGAGATTCAGTTGCCTAAATATAGGTGTCCACTGGTGTTTTATGAACCATAGGTGGAGTCCTTTGGCCTCCAGCTCTCATCCCAGAAATGTGTGGATTTCCCCTGGGTTTTGTGCCATATCTGCTAGCCACATCCAGATGTTTTGAACACTCTTGGATGTTTAAACTACACTTCTGCTTTGTTTTGGGTTTTTTTTGTTCTTGAATATTAAGTTCTGTTTTTGCAGGTTTTGCCACAATGTCATGTCACCTGTCTGTACTATTCCTGTAATCTCAAAAGGAGCCTAAATTCAGTCTTCCCTCTGACTTCCAAGGCCATGTGTTCTGCAGCCATTCCTCTGAATTTTCCCTCATTCCCTTTGCATTCTGTGCTGAGGCATATTTTGTGCAGAGCTGCAGGATACTTTGCAATCTACACCTGGCTAGCACAGAAGAGGTGTGTGGCAGGGTTAATCCTTTTTCTTCACTCCTTATTGAGTAATTAGGCTACTAAAAAAGATCTTGTTTACCGATACTCAAAGAGACTGTAATTTACTAGGTCTTGTAATAAATGTACATCCATCAGGAGGTAGCCAGAAGCAAGTCTTGAGTTTTAACAGTGGCTAATTTATAGCTTCACTCGTGGGATAGGAACAGAATTTAAAAGTTCCAAATACTAATGCAATTTGTTTAATTCCCTAGTCACAAAAAATGAACACTTGCTTTAAGAAACTGTTTGAAAGTTAAAATCTTCACTATGGGCTCCATCCTTTCTCTAATTGAAATAATTAACAGAACTGATGCAATTTACCCAGCATGCCTCTGTGTGGGCTATGCCTTTAAATTTGATTGAGACAAGCAGCTGTAGTTCCTAAAGGGTTGTGACAAAGCTGATTTCAACATTGCTGCTCCTTTCTGGTAAGAGTTTAGCTCATGCTGTGCAGTTTTCTATCTTTAGGGCAAAAGCTGATACCTTCTCCTGTGGTATTCCTATAAAGATGTGGCATAATAGATAACAATTAATGAATGAGTTATAATTAGCTGTGTACTTTTTACAAGATATACATAATGACATTTTCTTATTGTCTTTTTAAGCTTTCGTCTTGTAAGCAGCCTTCTCTAGAATTATTATTTGGATTATTTTCTAGCAAATGCTGACTAAGTATGGCGTGTTTTAATCCTGTGTGCCTGCACTAGAGGACCTCAAATTGATCTGTTGACTAGAAAGTGGATTTAGTGTCCGATTTGAAGTAGCTACTTATTCAACTCTGGGAAAAGAACAGTAATAACTAAAAGTTATCAGTTGATTGTTACTGAGTGCCTTAAGTGAAATAAGGCTTTGGAGTATCAGTCAATTTTTCTGCGGACTGCTTTCCATGTAAGACTTGGCACCCTTGCTGGCCTCTGCTAGTGAAGCATTCACTGTACCAGAGAAAATCAACCTTCTAGGTCAGGTGTGAGCTGTACTGGCAAGATGAGGGGTGGAGCTGGGAGCTATACAGATGGTTGCTTGTATCTTATCTGTTATTTTTACATCTACAGTCATTTAGCCATCTCAAAACATTGTTCACAAAGACTACCTTAACATAAGGCATTTGCAAACTGAGGAAACTCTGCTTCCAGCATTATTTTGGAAGTTTTATCAGTGGTGATACATAAATAAGGAAGCAACTAGAAAAACAAATAGCCCATCTAATTTCAGCTAATTGAAAGTACAACCGAAAACGGATAGAGGGCAGAGTTATTGAAGGAAAAAGGACAAAAGAGGTGGGAAAAAAAATGGTAGTTATAAGCTGCTGTGAAAGAACAGACTAAAGAAAATTGCTTTTATATTTTTTGTTTGTTTGGATGGTTTATTGGTTTTATAATGAATCACGCAGATATACAAGAGAGAAAACGACAGCAAAAACCTACAGTGAAATAACTGTGGAGATTTATGACACTGTGGAAATGCACAAGTGCTGAAATACATTGTCCTGTTTTGATTGGAGGTTCATGGCTACAAGCTGGAATATCTCCTTACATCTCACACCAACACATTTAATTCTGCAGAATATAAAAATGACCATGGGTTTTGCTTCAGCACTATGTGCAATCCATCTTGTAAAAATAAAAATAAAAAAAAAACCTCCTCTCAATTATGGGAATACTCAACAGTCTCATTAATTTTAAGAAATCTCTAGTGGGACATCATTTTCTTTTATCTTCTCACAAATAGCTTATATAATCATATGCATCTTGTGGTGGTTTGGTATTGAGTGTGCTGTAGTTATATATTATTTACCATTTTGGCCAAGTTTTGGTTTCATGAGCAATTCATCTTCTGCTGTGCATTTCTGCCCTTGTGATTAATGAAGGTTACCAGCATATGACTGCAAAGTGCAGTGGGTTCTCTCCCTTACCTAATCCTGTTTTAAGCACATTTTGGGCTAATTTCTTCTAGTCTTTCCATTGAGCTAATAATTCTTCTTACAGGTGCTGAATAATATCTTCATGTTCCATATTGCTATGCCAGTGTCCGTAGGGAAGCTACAAAGCTCACAGATGCTGTCACACCCTGTGTGTATTATTGTCAGGAATTCTGGTAATGCAAAGTGCTTAGGGTCAAAGGGACTGCAGCTTTTAGCTTATATTTACAGGGATTCTGGTAGCTTTTCTGATATATTGACTTTTGTGATCAGTTTGACAAATGAAGACATAATGGAACCATACAAGAAATAATAATATTTTCTGTTTCATCATGAAACTTCGTTAGTCTTAGTGTGTTATATAATAGCCTGTTGTTCATCTATTCACTAGTTTCCATGGGAGAAAATAATTAGTGTTTTAAGATTACCCTCCTTAGGCTCTTTTTTTTTAATGGGCTGTGAGAAGTATATTTGCCTAACATTCACAGCTTAGGATTTTCAAATGATTAGTCTGAATAAAACAGACTATGCCTGTATGAAATAACAGCTACAGTGAGTACTTCCTAACCTGTGAAGAATGGTGATGATGTGCACTTTTTAAAGTGCATAGGTGGTTTTTAGGGTTATTTTTGTTTGTGGGTGGTTGGTTTGGGATTTTTGCCTCCCCATGATAGCTTTTCCCAGTTACTGCATTTCAAATATGTTTGCTGCTGTGCAGGAGATTTTACTGAGATTGTTGGGGAGGGTTTCTTCCTTTCCAGAGTGAAATGTCAGTCTGGGGCTAAACTGTAAAAATAGTCTGTAAGCCCAGTTAGGATAGATTTCAGCTAGAGCTTGTTGGTTAAATGCTAGGAGACATCTAGAAGCTTCTCTGCCTCTCTTATGCACAAGCATAATCACATTTTATCACTTAAGATGATAAAACCACATTGATTTGTGCATATTGAGAACTAGGCCTGTTCTTTAGCTTGACAGCTTCACAGGTCTTCATCAGTTGAACTGTTTTGTCTGTGTGAATTGGCTGCAGCTAGTAGGGACAGCTTCATCTTGATATCATTAGTTGTCAATGTCACTTTGCATAGTACTATGATGATAGAAAATGATCATGTGAAGTGTATTGTTTTGCCACTGCTTGTTTACTTTCCATTCCTTGTTTTTCTCTCAACACAACACATGCATATGTGAGCACTCATGCACATGCATGCAGTGTATGCCTGTTTTATAAAGCTGTAGGAAAACAACTCGGTTGTGGTTTAAAGTAGGTAGAAATGCATGCATCCACACAAGCATCTGTTGGGAAGATGGGAGTTGCAGCTGTTTCATTTAAAAGTAAATTTTATTCTCACTTTTTAGAAGGTTTTTTTTTTTTTTTAGAAAAGCTAATAATCTCATGCCACTGCATGAGATGATGTTCAGAGCAGCATAGACTGTTCTAATGGCTGATTTCAATAATAAAAGACAACAGGAGACTAAAAGGTGCAGTGCAGGAAGCTGGGAAACATATTCCTTTCCCCAGAGGGTGTACTTAGCTTTGTGCCTTTGATCACTTGAGAAGTATCATTAGAGGACAAAATGGCAGGCACTAGGGAACATTATGGCAATTATAATGTGATAGTTAAAAAATTCAAAAGAAGTTTGAACTTATTTGGGAATTTTCCCCCATGAAGGACCGATCGCAGTGGAAGGATAAGATGCTCTAATAGATAAAATAGAAACGCTCCAGTGGGACTGTTCTTCAGATATTAACTCCCAAGCCAACTCTGGTACAGAACAGACTATATGTACAAGTTCAATAAATCTAATCTGTGTAGGCACTTTATTATTACTTACTATTTCTACTGCAGTAACACCTGCAAGCCCTTATTGTTCAACTAGACCCCACTGTGCTAAGAACTGTACAGACGTGGAAAAAGAAAAGGCCCAGAAAGCCTCGAGACAATGAGGCTGCAACATAGTCGTTGGCACTTGGCAAGACAAAGCATTTGTATAACAGTTTGCAAGTCACTATATAAATATTGCCGTAGCTTATTATTCCATACTGTTATGGAGTGGGTTTGTATTTTTATTTCTTAGTTCTTAAAGAGCAGAATTTAAATGACAGTGTTTTCTAAAGTTTTTTAGTAGTGCCTTGGCAATACAGAGCCAGGCTTTGCTTTGCTGTGACCTCAAAGAAATCCCTTTTTCAGCCAGAGGAGCTGCTGTTGGTTGAGGCAGCAGGACACATGAGTACAAATATATGGATGCCTATGTATACATAGCTACATAGCACTTAACTCCTGGCTTACTCTACCTGCCTGAGAAGACTTCCTGCTGTAGAAACGGTGTTTCCCAGGGAAGGGCTGGAATGACTTTGAGTGGTGGTACTCTGCTTGCCTGGGTGAAAGGCCAGCGGGGCGTGTAGTCCTTTCATGCTGATGCTAAGGACATTATCTGCTTTTGTGGATTTTGTTGTTGTTGTTTGGTTTTTTTCTCTTGACACTTCTAAATGACAAAAGCATGCAGTTGGTTGGTATATAACAAATTATAAAAGAACATGTTTTACTGAACAGCAGAAAAGTAGGGAAGAAAGTGTTAGTTATGGAGATATTGCACAGATCTTATGAGTACCTGATAAAGAAGCAGGAGAATACTGTGTTTTCCAAAGCTTTCCAAACTTCTGTCATAATGGCAATTCACTTGATTCTCTTGCCTATGCATCTGCATTGTGTGAATAGAATACAATTCCTTTCTTTGCTTTTGGTAGTGGGAATATGTGTGTTGCCCTAGGCTTTGAGTCTCTCTCACTTATTCATGTGTTTGTTCCCATTGCCCACAACTTTTTGGTTTTTGCCTTTTACACATGAACTGTCTGAGATCCACAGAGGTCTTTAAACACTGAACTTCTATTTTGGTGTCTATCTTAACATATGTTTCAATGGGGAATTTATTGCCTCTTTATCTTCATGGGCCTTGTACTAAATGATTTACCCAAAGAGACACAGGAAAATTTACTGAGCTGTTTCTCCAAGCCATTATCTCCTGACTAAAGGACTGGATCGCACTTTACCACTCACAGTATTATAAAAAGTCTTAATTCATTAATGATTTTGAAAGAACTTGTAAATCTCTTAGGAGCAGAACTTTGCAAGTACAAAATTCTATTTTATTCATGAACTTCTGAAACCTTTTGTACTTTGATTTTTTTTTAAAAAAAAAGAGAAAGAGAACGTAATGGAAAAGCTGGACATTTACAATCTCAAAATTTCAA